>NC_090397.1:3097500-3238059 GCF_036365525.1 Heterodontus francisci
TGAGAGAGAAACTGTCTGTCTGCCCGTGTGTGTGTGAGAGAGAGAAACTGTCTGTCTGCCCGTGTGTGTGTGTGAGAGAAACTGTCTGTCTGCCCGTGTGTGTGTGTGAGAGAGAAACTGTCTGTCTGTCTGCCTGTGTGTGTGTGTGTGTGAGAGAAACTGTCTGTCTGTCTGCCTGTGTGTGTGTGTGTGTGAGAGAAACTGTCTGTCTGTCTGCCTGTGTGTGTGTGTGTGTGTGTGAGAGAAACTGTCTGTCTGTCTGTGTGTGTGTGTGTGTGAGAGAAACTGTGTCTGTCTGCCTGTGTGTGTGTGTGTGTGTGAGAGAAACTGTGTCTGTCTGCCTGTGTGTGTGTGTGTGTGTGAGAGAAACTGTGTCTGTCTGCCTGTGTGTGTGTGTGTGAGAGAGAAACTGTGTCTGTCTGCCTGTGTGTGTGTGTGTGTGTGTGAGAGAAACTGTGTCTGTCTGTCTGCCTGTGTGTGTGTGTGTGAGAGAAACTGTCTGTCTGTCTGCCTGTGTGTGTGTGTGTGAGAGAAACTGTCTGTCTGTCTGCCTGTGTGTGTGTGTGTGAGAGAAACTGTCTGTCTGTCTGCCTGTGTGTGTGTGTGAGAGAAACTGTCTGTCTGTCTGCCTGTGTGTGTGTGTGTGTGAGAGAAACTGTCTGTCTGCCTGTGTGTGTGTGTGTGAGAGAAACTGTCTGTCTGTCTGCCTGTGTGTGTGTGTGTGTGAGAGAAACTGTCTGTCTGTCTGCCTGTGTGTGTGTGTGTGTGAGAGAAACTGTCTGTCTGTCTGCCTGTGTGTGTGTGTGTGTGAGAGAAACTGTGTCTGTCTGCCTGTGTGTGTGTGAGAGAAACTGTGTCTGTCTGCCTGTGTGTGTGTGTGTGTGAGAGAAACTGTCTGTCTGTCTGCCTGTGTGTGTGTGTGTGAGAGAAACTGTCTGTCTGTCTGCCTGTGTGTGTGTGTGTGAGAGAAACTGTCTGTCTGTCTGCCTGTGTGTGTGTGTGAGAGAAACTGTATGTCTGTCTGCCTGTGTGTGTGTGTGTGAGAGAAACTGCCTGTCTGTCTGCCTGTGTGTGTGTGTGTGAGAGAAACTGTCTGTCTGTCTGCCTGTGTGTGTGTGTGAGAGAAACTGTCTGTCTCTCTGCCTGTGTGTGTGTGAGAGAAACTGTCTGTCTGTCTGCCTGTGTGTGTGTGTGAGAGAAACTGTCTGTCTGTCTGCCTGTGTGTGTGTGTGTGTGTGTGTGAGAGAAACTGTCTGTCTGCCTGTGTGTGTGTGAGAGAAACTGTCTGTCTGCTTGTGTGTGTGTGTGCGAGAGAAACTCTGTCTGTCTGCTTGTGTGTGTGTGTGTGTGTGTGTGTGTGTGAGAGAAACTCTGTCTGTCTGCTTGTGTGTGTGTGTGTGTGTGTGTGTGTGAGAGAAACTGTCTGTCTGCCTGTCTGTGTGTGTGTGTGTGTGTGTGTGTGTGTGAGAGAAACTGTCTGTCTGCCTGTGTGTGTGTGTGTATGAGAGAGAAACTGTCTGTCTGCCTGTGTGTGTGTGTTTGAGAGAAACTGTCTGTCTGCCCGCGTGTGAGAGAAACTGACAGTTTCACACACACACACACACGCAGACTGATATTATTTCACACACACAGAGAGATTGTTTCACACACACATCGATTGATCGACTGAACACACGGCTGGAGAATTGGTGTAGGAGGGAGGGCATCTGAATTCTGGGGCATGTGGGACCTGTACAAGATGGATGGGCTACACCTTAACAGGACCAGAATATCCTTGCAGGGAGATTTGCTAGTGCTGTTGGGGAGGTTTAAACTAGCTTCACAGGGGTTTGGGAATCTGAGGGGTAGCTCAAATTGGAAGGAAGTAAAGCTGCTAACAGGAGGTAGAAAAGTAGGAAGTGACATTAGAAGGCAGGTGAAACAAAGGCAAACATGAACTAGGCTTAGAATGCAGAATGTCAAGAAGACACGGGCACTCGACCTGAATGCACGCAGCATTCGCAACAAGGTAGATGCCATAAAGACCTAAATAGAGGTAAATGGGTATGATCTAATCGCCGGAACGGAAACGTGGCTACAGGGTGACCAAGACTGGGAACTGAATATTCAAGGATATTCGACATTTAGGAAGGACAGGAAAAAAGGAAAAGGAGGTGGTGTTGTGCTGATAATAAGGGATGGGATCAGTACATTATCACAGAAGCATATAATCATAGAAAGTTTAAGGCACAGAAAGAGGCCACTTGGCCCATCGTGTCTGTGCTGGCTGAGAAACGATCCACCTATTCTAATCCCACCTTCCAGCATTTGGTCCGTAGCCCTGAAGATTACGGCACTTGAGGTGCATATCCAGACTCCTTTTGAATGAGTTGAAGGTTTCTGCCTCAACTACCCTTTCAGGCAGTGAATTCCAGACCCTCACCACCCACTGTGTGCAAAAGTGTTTCCTCATCTCCCCTCTAATTTTTCTATGAATCACTTTAAATCTATGCCCCCTCATCACTGACCTCTCTGCTAAGGTGAATAGACCCTTCACCTCCACTCTATCCATCCCCCTCAAAATTTTGTATATTTCAATCAGATCTCCCCTCAGCCTTCTCTGTTCCAAGGAGAACCCCAGCCTATCCAGTCTTTTCTCATAGCTGCAGTTTTCCAGTCCTGGCAACATCCTTGTCAATCTCCTCTGTACCCTCTCTAGTGCAATTACATCCTTTCTATAATGAGGTGACCAGAACTGCACACACGTTGTGGCCTAACCAATGAGTTATACAGTTCCAGCATAACCTCCCTGCTCTTATATTCTATACCTCGGCTAATAAAGGAAAGGAAGGGAGTATCTCAGATCGGAAGAACAAAATGTGTAGTCTGTTTGGGTGGAGCTAAGGGACAGCACACTTTGGTAGATGTTGTTTATAGGCCACCAAACAGTAGTGGTAGTCTGGGGCATGGCAGTAATCAGGAGATTAGAGAAGCATGTAGCATGGGTAATATAGCAATCATGGGTGACTTCAATCTGCATATAGACTGGGTAAACCTAATGAGCACTAATGCTGTGGAGGACAAGTTTCTGGAGTTTGTTCAGGATGGTTTTCTAGAGCAGTATGTTGAGGAACAGACTAGAGAACAGGCTATTTTAAATCTAGTATTATGTAATGAGAAAGAGCTAATTAATAATCTTGTTGTAAATGAACCTTTAGGGATGAGTGAGCATAATATGATAGAATTTTACATTATGTTTGAAAGTGAGGTAGTTCAATCTGAAGCCAAGGTGTTAAATTTGAACAAAGGAAATTATGAAGCTTTGAGGGGCAAAATTGGCTGAGGTGGATTAGGAAAATACATTAAAAGGTTTGACAATACATAAGCAACGGATAGTCTTTAAAGAAATATTACATAATTTACAGCAACTACACATTCCTTCAAGGCACAAAAGTAAAGGCAGTCAACTGTGGATAACAAAGGAAGTTAAGGACTCTATAAGATTAAAAGAAAAGGCCTATAAAGTTGCCAGAAATAGTAGTAAACCTGAGGATTGGGAGGATTTTAGAATACATAGCATAGAAACGTAGAAAATAGGAGCAGGAGTAGGCCATTCAGCCCTTCGAGCCTACTCCGCCATTCATTATGATCATGGCTGATCATCCAACTCAGTAACCTGTTCCTGCTTTCCCCCCATATCCTTTGATCCCTTTCACCCCAAGAGCTATATCTAACTCCTTCTTGAAAACATACAATGTTTTGGCCTCAACTGCTTTCTGTGGTAGCGAATTCCAAAGGCCCACCACTCTCTGGGTAAAGAAATTTCTCCTCATCTCAGTCCTGAAAGGTTTACCCCGTATCCTTAGGCTATGACCCCTGGTTCTGGACTTCCCCACCATTGGGAACATCCTTCTGCTTTACCCTGTCAAGTCCTGTTAGAATTATATAGGTTTCTATGAGATCCCCCCCTCAAGCTCCAGTGGATATAATCCTAAACGACACAATCTCTCCTCACACGTCAGTCCCACCATCCCAGGTATCAGTCTGGCAAACCTTCGCTGCACTCTCTCTATAGCAAGAACATCCTTCCTCAGATAAGGAAACCAAAACTCCACACAATATTCCAGGTGTGGCCTCACCAAGGCCCTGTATAATTGCAGCAAGACATCCCTCCTTCAGTGCTCGAATCCTCTCGCTATGAAGGCCAACATACCATTTGCCTTTTTTAACCACCCGTTGCACCTGCATGCTTACCTTCAGCGACTGGTGTACGAGAACACCCAGGTCTCGTTGCATATTCTCCGCTCTCAGTTTATAGCCGTTCAGATAATGATCTGCCTTCCTGTTTTTGCTACCAAAATGGATAACCTCACATTTATCCATATTATACTGCATCTGCCATGCATTTGCCCACTCACTTAACTTGTCCAAATCACCCTGAAGCCTCTCTGCATCCTCCTCACAATTCACCCTCCCACCCAATTTTGTGTCATCTGCAAATTTGGAGATATTACATTTAGTTCCCTCATCTAAATCATTAATATATATTGTGAATTCAGCAAAGGAGGACGAAGAAACTAATAAAGAAAGGGAGAATAGAACATGAATGTAAGCTATCAAAAAATATAAAAACGGACTGTAAAAGCTTCTACAGGTACGCAAAAAGGAAACGTTTGGCTAAGACAAATGTGGGTCCATTACAGGCAGAGTCAGGAGAATTTATAATGGGGAATAGAGAAATGGCAGAGAAGCTAAATGATTACGTTGTGTCTGTCTTCACTGAGGAAGATACAAGAAATCTCCCAGATATAAAGATCCAAGGGATTAGGGAGAAATGAGGAATTTTAGGAAATTAGTAAGAATGTTGTATTGGAGAAATTAATGGGGCTGAAGGCTGAAAGGTCCCCAGGACCTGATATTCTACATCCCAGAGTGTTGAAAGGGATAACTATGGAGACAGTGGATGCATTGGTGATCATCTTCCAAAATTCTACAGATTCTGGAGCAGTTCATGCAGATTGGATGGTTGCAAATGTCACCCCACTATTTAAGAAGGGCAGGAGAGAAAACAGGGAGAGAAAAAGCTGTTAGCCTTACATCAGTCGTTGAGAAAATGCTAGAATCTATTCTAAACGATGTGATAAATGGACACTTGGATAATAATAATCTGATTGGGCATCGTCAACATGGATTTATGAATGGGAAATAGTGTTGGGTGAAACTGTTGGAGTTTTTTGAGGATATCACTAACAGAATTGATAAAGGGGAGTCGGTGGACGTGGTATACTTGGATTTTCAGAAGGCTTTTGATAAAGTCCTCTAAAGGAGGTAGGTTAGCAAAATTAAAGCACATGGGATAGGAGGTAACTGGCATGAAGTAAGGATTGGTTAACAGGCAGAAAACAGAGTAGGAATGAATGGGTCATTCTCGCATTGGCAGGCTGTGACGAGTGGGGTACTGCAGGGTCCCAGCTGTTCACAGTATACATCAACAATTTGGATGTAGGGACCAAATGTAATATTTCCAAGTTCGTGAATGACACAAAACTAGGTGGGAATGTGTGTTGCAAGGAAGATGCAAAGTGGCTTCAAGTGGATTTGAACAGACTTAGTGAGTGAGCAAGAACGTGGCAGATGGAATATAATGTGGAAAAATGTGAGGTTATCCACTCTGGAAGGAGGAATAGTTGTGCAGAGTATTTATTAAATGGTAAGAGATTATTAAGTGTAGATGTACAAAGGGACCTGGGTGTCCTTGTCAATAAGTCACTGAAAGCTAGCATGCAAGAGGATTTGAGTACAGGACTAGTGAAGTCTTGCTTCAATTGTACAGAACCTTGGTTAGACTGTACCTGGAGTTGTGTGCAGTTTTGGTCCCCTTACCTTAGGAAGGATATTATTGTCAAGGAGGGAGTACTACAAAGATTCGCCAAACTTGTTCCTGGGATGGTGGGGCTGTCCAATGAAGAGAGATTGGGCAAACTGAGCCGGTATTCTTTAGAGTTTCGAAGAATGAGAGGTGATCTCATTGAAACCTACACTATACTTAAAGGGATAGAAAGAATAGATGCAGATTTTTCCCCTGGCTGGAGAGTCTAGAACCGGCGACACAATTTCAAAATATGAGGGAAGCCACTTAGGACAGAGATGAGGTGAAATTTCTTTACTCAGAGGGTTGTGAATCTTTGGAATTCTCTACCCCAGAGGGCTGTGGAAGCTCAGTCATTGAGTATGTTTAAAGCAGAGATTGACACATTTCTAAATACCAATGATATAAAGGAATATGGGATAGTCTGGGAAAAGGCATTGAAGTGGATGAAAAGCCATGATGGTATTGAACGGTGGGGCAGGCTCGATGGGCTGAATGGCCTCCTCCTGCTCCTATGATTGTTTTAAACACAGCTTGTTTCACAGAGATTGAACAGAGAGATGATTTCACACAGAGAGGTTGCTGTTTTGTTGAGATTATTGTGATATTTATGTTGCTGTAACTTACCGGGATAGCCCAGCAGCGTCACCCTGAATCCGCGCCTGGCCAGGGACAGCGAGTGGTTCAGCATCCGCGGACTGCGGCCCAGGTCCCCGAGCACCAGTACACACACCCGGCGGCCTGCTCCCACTCCAGCCCCGGGCTCGGGCCGGCTCCGCCTCCAGGCCGCCTGCAGAGCAGCCGCCGCCGCCGCCCCGCAGAGCGCGGGCAGGAAGCCGCAGCCAGCGACCGCCAACAGCAGGAGCGGGAGAACCGGCAGCAAGGCCCAGAGGCCGGCCATAGAAACAGACAACAAAGACCGTCAGCTAGCGGAGAGTCTGGGGCCTCAGGAGGAGGAGGAGGCAGACAGAGTCCGGGGCCTCAGGAGGAGGAGGACAGACAGTACCTGCCGGACAGTCCGGGGCCTCAGGAGGAGGAGGAGGCAGACAGAGTCCGGGGCCTCAGGAGGAGGGGGCAGACAGAATCCGGGGCCTCAGGAGGAGGAGGACAGACAGAGTCCGGGGCCTCAGGAGGAGGAGGACAGACAGAGTCCGGGGCCTCAGGAGGAGGAGGACAGACAGTACCTGCCGGACAGTCCGGGGCCTCAGGAGGAGGAGGAGGCAGACAGAGTCCGGGGCCTCAGGAGGAGGGGGCAGACAGAATCCGGGGCCTCAGGAGGAGGAGGACAGACAGAGTCCGGGGCCTCAGGAGGAGGAGGACAGACAGAGTCCGGGGCCTCAGGAGGAGGCAGACAGAGTCCGGGGCCTCAGGAGGAGGAGGCAGACAGTACCTGCCGGACAGTCCGGGGCCTCAGGAGGAGGAGGAGGCAGACAGAATCCGGGGCCTCAGGAGGAGGGGGCAGACAGAGTCCGGGGCCTCAGGAGGAGGAGGCAGACAGAGTCCGGGGCCTCAGGAGGAGGAGGCAGACAGTACCTGCCGGACAGTCCGGGGCCTCAGGAGGAGGAGGAGGCAGACAGAATCTGGGGCCTCAGGAGGAGGAGGACAGACAGAGTCCGGGGCCTCAGGAGGAGGAGGACAGACAGAGTCCGGGGCCTCAGGAGGAGGAGGCAGACAGAGTCCGGGGCCTCAGGAGGAGGAGGCAGACAGTACCTGCCGGACAGTCCGGGGCCTCAGGAGGAGGAGGAGGCAGACAGAGTCCGGGGCCTCAGGAGGAGGAGGCAGACAGTACCTGCCGGACAGTCCGGGGCCTCAGGAGGAGGAGGCAGACAGTACCTGCGAGCTGCACCGCGCCTTTCATCACCAGCGGACCTCCCAAACACCTGACAGCCAATCACTTTTTGAAGTGTCCTCATTATTGTCAGGTAGGAAGCACAGTAAGATCCCACAGCTTAGCAAGAAGCATAGAATCAAAGACACTTACAGTAGAGAAGGAGGCCATTCGGCCCGTCATAGCCGTCAAGGAACCATCCAGCCTAATCCCACTTTCCAGCTCTTGGTCTGTGGCCTTGTACATTACAGCACTTCAATACAAATCCAAATACTATTTCAATATTATGAGGGTTTCTGCCTCTTTCAGGCAGAGAGTTTGAGATCCCCACCACCCTCTGAGTGAAAATACTTCCCCTCGAATCCCCTCTAAACCTCCTACCTCTCACCCGAAATCTATGCCCTCCGTAAGGGACCCTTCAACCAAGGGATAGAGCCTTCCTAACCACTCTATTTCAACCCCTCATAACTTTAGACAATTGAATTTGGTCTTCCCTCAGCCTGCTCTGTTCCAAAGAAAACAACCTAGCCTATCCAATCTTTCCTCATAATTAAAATTCTCCAATCTGGGCAACATCCTCATGAATCTCCTCTGCACCCTCTCTAGTGCAATCATATCTTTCCTATAGTGCTGTGACCAGAACTGCATACAGTACTCCAGCTGCAGCCTAACTAATGTTTTATACAGTTCCAGTATAACCTCACAGCTCTTATGTTCTGTACCTCAGCTAATAAGCGGAAGTATCTCATATGCTTTCTTGCCCATCTTATCTACCTGTTCACCCAACTTCAGGGATCTGTGGGCATGCACTTGAAGGTCCTTCTGTTCCTCTATATTGCTCAGTGTCGTACCATTTATTGTGTATTTCCTTGCCTTTGTCGCCTTCCTCAAATGCATTACCTCACACTTCTCCGAATTGAACTCCATTTGCCACTGTTCCACCCACCTGACTAGTCCATTGATATCTTCCTGCAATCTACAGCTTTCTTCTTCATTAGCAGCCACACAGCCAATTTTTTTTTTTTAGAGATACAGCACTGAAACAGGCCCTTCGGCCCACCGTGCCGACCATCAAGCACCCATTTATACTAATCCTACACTAATTCCATATTCCTACCACATCCCCACCTGTCCCTATATTTCCCTACCACCTACCTATCCTAGGGGTAATTTATAATGGCCAATTTACGTATCAACCTGCAAGTCTTTTGGCTGTGGGAGGAAACCGGAGCACCCGGAGGAAACCCACGCAGACACAGGGAGAACTTGCAAACTCCACACAGGCAGTACCTGGAATTGAACCCGGGTCGCTGGAGCTGTGCGGCTGCGGTGCTAACCACTGTGCCGCCCCAAACTGCATACAGTACTCCAGCTGCAGCTCCAGCTATCATCTACAAACTTCTGAATCATAACCCCTACATTCAAGTCCAAATCATTGATATATATACATTTTATATATATAACAAAAAACAAGGCACCTAGTAATGCGCCCTGCGGACAGCTTTACAGTCACAAAAACATCCATCACCCATTACCCTTTGCTTCCTGTTCCTGAGCCAATTTTGGATCCAACTTGCCACTTTACTTTTACTTTCGTGACCAGTCTGGCATGTGAGACCTTAGCAAAAGCCTTGCTAAAATCCATGTAGACTACATCAAAGGCATTACCTTCATTAACCGTCCTTGTTACCTCCTCAAAAAATTCAATTGTGTTCATCAGACACGACCTTCCCTTCACAAATCCAACAACGACTGTCTTTGATTAATCAGTGTCTTTTGAAATGAGGATTTATCTTGTCCCTCAGAATTTTTTCCAATGTCTGGCCTGTAATTACTAGGTCTATCTCTCTTCTGCCTTTTTAAACAATGGTACAATGTTAGCTGTTCTCCAGTCCTCTGGCACCACACCTGTAGCCAGAGAGAATTGGAAAATGATGGTTAGAGCCTCAGCTATTTCTTCTCTTGCTTACCTTAACAGCCAAGGATATGTTTCAACTGGGCTTTATCAACTTTCAAAGATGTTAAACCCATTAATACTCTCTCACTATGTTAATTTCTTCTAATATTTTACATTCCTTGTCCCTGATTGCAATGTCTGTATCATCTCTCTCTTTTGTGAAAACAGACACAAGGTATCCATTAAGAAACATGCCTCCACACACATGTCGCCCTGATGGTTCAAAGGACTGAGGTTAGCTGCCATACCTTTACTTTCTAGACTACTGACTAACACTTAGCAGCTAGTCAGCAATCGGCTCCTTCTTTAGTTGAAACATCACTATGGCTGTTTTGCAGATGTTGCTTTTGCTATTGATGATTTTGCTGAAGGCTCTCTCCCCCGCTTTAATGCCTTGGTCACTGCGCTCAGTCTCCTCCCAGGTCCACCACCGCTGCTGCTGCCGGTGAGTACAATGTGATAATGACCAGAAAATCTGTTTTTGTGATGTTGGTTGAGGGATATATGTTGACCAGGACACCAGGAATAACTCACCTGCTCTTCTTTCAAAGAGTGGCATAGGATCTTTTACATCCACCAGAGAGCAGATGGGACCTCAGTTTAACGTCTTATCCTAAGTCTTAGACTTAGTCTCTGAGCCAGTTAGCCTTATGTCAGTCATTGGGAAAATGCTGGAATCTGTTATTGAGGAAGTCATAACAATGCATTCAGAAAATCATAGTATGATCAGACAGAGTCAACATGGTTTTATAAAGGGGATATCATGTTTTACTAATTTATTAGAGATTTTTGAGGATGTAACTAGTAGGGTAGATTTTTTTAATTCATTCATGGGATGTGGGCGTCATTGGCTAGGCCAGCATTTATTGGCCATTCGCTAATTGCCCTTGAGAAGATAAAGGGGAGCCAGTAAATGTATTATACTTGGATTTCCAAAAGGCATTCGATAAGGTGCCACATACAAGGTGAATACACAAGATAAGGGCTCATGGAATTTGGGGTAATATGTTAGCATGGATAGAGGATTGGTTAATGGACAGGAAGCAGAGAATAGGGATTTTTTTTATTCATTTGGGGAATGCAGACATCGCTGGCTATGATAGCATTTATTGGCCATCCCTAATTGCCCTTGAGAAAGTGGTGATGAACTGCCTTCTTGAACCACTGCAGTCCTTGGGGTGTAGGTGCACCAACAATTCTGTTAGGAAAGGAGTTCCAGGATTTTGACCCAACCACAGTGAAGGAATAGTGATATAGTTCCAAGTCAGAATGGTGTGTGGCTTGGAAGGGAACGTTCAGGTGCTGGTGTTCCCATGCATCTGTTGCCCTTGTCCTTCTAGGTAGTAGAGATCGCTGGTTTGAAAGATGCTGTTGAAGGAACCTTGGCAAGTTGCTGCAGTGCATCTTGTAGATGGTACACACTGCTGCCACTGTGTGTTGGTGGTAGAGGGAGTGAATATTGAAGGTTGTGGATGGGGTGCCAATCAAGCAGGCTGCTTTGTCCTGGATAGTGTCGAGCTTCTTGAGTGTTGTTGGAGCTGCACCCATCCAGGCAAGTGGAGAGTATTCCATCACACTCCTGACTTGTACCTTGTCGATAGTGGACAGGCATTGGGGAGACAGGAGGTGAGTTACTCGCTGCAGAATCCCCAGCCTCTGACCTGATCTTGTAGCCACAGCATTTATATGGCTGGTCCAGTTCAGTTTCTGGTCAATGGTAACCCCCAGGATATTGATAGGGGGGGGGGGGGGGGAATTCAGCAATGGTAATGCAATTGAAAGTCAAGGGGAGATTATTTCTTGTTTGAGATGGTTATTGCTTGTCACTTGTGTGGCGTGAATGTTATTTGCCACTTATCAGCCCAAACCTGGATGTTGTGCATGTCTTGCTGCATATGGACATGGGTTGCTTCAGTATCTGAGGAGTTGCGAATGGTCCTGAACATTGTGCAATCATCAGTGAACATTCCCGCTTCTGACCTTATGATTGAAGGAAGGTCATTGATGAAGCAGCTGAAGATGGTTGGGCCTAGGACACTACCCAGAGGAACTCCTGCAGTGATGTCCTGGAGCTCAGATGATTGACCTCCAACAACCACAACCATCTTCCTTTGTACTAAGTATGACTCCAACCAGTAGAGTGTTTTCCTCCTGATTCCTATTGACTTCAATTTTGCTAGGGCTCCTTGATGCCATACTTGGTCAAATGCTGCCTTGATGTCAAGGGCAGTCACTCTCACCTCACCTCTGGAGTTCAGCTGTTTTGTCCATGTTTGGACCAAGGCTGTAATGAGGTCAGGAGCTGAGTGGCCCTGGCGGAACCCAAACTGAGCATCAGTGAGCAGGTTACTGCTGAGCAGGTGCTGCTTGATAGAACTGTTGACGACCCATTCCATCACTTTACTGATGATTAAGAGTAGGCTGATGGGGCGGTAATTGGCCGGGTTGGATTTGTCCTGCTTTTTTTGTACAGGACGTAACTGGCAATTTTCCACATTGTTGGGTAGATGCCAGTGTTGTAGCTGCTCTGGAACAGGTTGGCTAGGCACAGCAAGTTCTGGAGCACAAGTTTTCAGTACTATTGCTGGAATATTGCCAGGGCCCATAGCCTTTGCAGTATCCAATGCCTTTAGTCGTTGTTTGATATCACGTGGAGTGAATCGAATTGGCTGAAGACTGGCCTCTGTGATGCTAGGAACCTCAGGAGGAGGCCGAGATGGATATCAACTCGGTACTTCTGGCTGAAGATGGATACTAATGCTTCAACCTTGTCTTTTGCACTGATGTGTTGGCCTCCCCCATTGAGGATGGGATGTTTGTGGAGCCACCTTCTCCTGTCTGTTGTTTAATTGTCCACCACCATTCACGACTGGATGTGGCAGGACTACAGAGCTTAGATCTGATCCATTGGTTGTGGGATCGCTTAGCCCAATCTATCATGTGCTGTTTTCACTGTTTGGCATGCAAGTAGTCCTGGGTTGTAGCTTCACCAGGTTGACACCTCATTTTGAGGTATGCCTGGTGCTGCTCCTGGCATGCCCTCCTGCACTCTTCATTGAACCATGGTTGGTCTCCTGGCTTGATAGTAATAGTAGAGTGGAGGATATGCTGGGCCGTGAGGTTACAGATGGTGGTTGAGTACAATTCTGCCGCTGCTGATGGCCCACAGCGCCTCATGGATGCCCAATTTTGAGTTGCTAGATCTGTTCGCATCTATCCCATTTTGCATGGCGCTAGTGCCACACAACACAATGGTGGGTATCCTCAATGTGAAGTCGGGACGTCGTCTCCACAAGGACTGTGCAGTGGTCACTCCAACAATACTGTCATGGACAGATGCATCTGCGACAGGTATATTAGAGAGGATCAGGTCAAGTAGGTTTTTCCCTCTTCTTGGTTCCTTCATCACGTACCGCAGACCCTATCTAGCAGCTATGTCCTTTAGGACTCAGCTAGCTCGGCCAGTAATGGTGCTACTGAGCCACACTTGCTGATTGACATTGAAGTCCCCCACCCAGAGTGCCCTTGTGCCCTTTGTGCCCTCAGTGCTTCTTCCAATTGGTGTTAAATATGGAGAAGAACTGATTAATCATCTGTTGCGAGGTGGGGGGGTGGTGTAATAGGTCGTAATCATCAGGAGGTTTCCTTGCCCATGTTTCACCTGATGCCATGAGACTTCTGGTGCCAGTGGAGCAGGACCTCCCAGGGATGGTGATGGTGATATCTGGGAGATTGTCTGTTAGGTATGATTCCGTGAGTATGACTATGTCAGGCTGTTGCTTGACCAGTCTGTGGGACTGCTCTCCCAATTTTGGCACAAGCCCCCAGATGTTAGTAAGGAGGACTTTGCAGTGTCGACAAGGCTGGGTTTGCTGTTGTCGTTTCCGGTGCCTAGGTTGATGCCGGGTGGTCTGTCTGGTTTCATTTCTTTTCTTAGACTTTGTCGCGGTTTGATACAACTGAGTGGCTTGCAAGGCTATTTCAGAGGGCATTGTAAGAGTCAACCACATTGCTGTGGGTCTGGAGTCAACTGTTGGCCTGACCAGGTAAGGACAGCAGATTTCCTTCCCTAAAGGGAATTAGTGAACCAGATGGGTTTTTACAACAATCAACAATGTTTTCATGATCACCACTAGACTAGCTTTTAATTCCAGATTTTTTTATTAATTGAATTCAAATTCCACCATCTGCCATGGTGAAATTCGAACCCATGCCCCCAGAGCATTAGCCTGGGGCTCTGGGTTACTAGTCTAGTGACATTACACTACACCACCGCCTCCCCGATAAACGGGGTATTTTCAAGTTGGCAGGCTGTAACTAGTAGTGTGCCGCAAGGATCAGTCCATATTAATGACTCAGAGGAAGAGACTGAGAGTAATCTATCCAAGTTTGCTGACAATACAAAGCTAGGTGGGAATGTAAGCAGTGAGGAAGACAGAAGGAGGCTTCAAAGAGGTTAAGTAGGTGAGCAACAAGGTGGCAGATGGAGTATGCTGTGGGGAAGTGTGAGGTTATTCACTTTGGTAATAAGAATAGAAAAGCAGAATTTTTTTTAAAAAGGCGGGAAACTTCTAAATGTTGATGTCCAGAGAAACTTGGGTGTACTCATACAAGGAACACAGAAAGTTAGCATGCAGGTTCAGCAAGCAATTCGGAAGACAAATGGCATGTTGGCCTTTATTGCAAGGAGACTGCAGTATAAGAACAAGAAAGTTGTGCGACAATTTTACAGGGCTTTGGTGAGTACTGTGCATCCTTTTGGTCTCCATATTTATGGAAGGATATACTTGTATTGGAGCCGGAAAAGTGAAGGTTCACTAGATTGGCTCCTGCATGAGAGAGTTGTCCTTCGACAAGAGGCGGAGTAAATTGGGTCTGTATTCTCTGGAGTTTAGAAGAATGAGAGGTGATCTCATTGAAACAAAGAAGATTCTGATGGGGCTTCACAGGGTAAATACTGAGAGGTTGTTTCTCCTGGCTGGGAATCTAGAACACAGGGACACAGTCTCAGGATAAGGGGCTGATCATTTAGGACTGAGATGAGGAGAGATTTCTTGATTCATACTTCATGAATCTTTGAAATTCTCTTCCCCAGAGGGTTGCGAAAGCTCCATCATTGAGTATATTCAAGCCTCAATTAGATAGATTTTTGTTCTGTCAAGAAAACAAGAGCTAATGTGGGGCAGGTGGGGAGGTGGAGTTGAGGCAGAAGATCAGCCATGATCGTATGGAATGGCAGAGCAGGCTTCAGGAGCCAAATGGTCTACTCCTCTTATTTCTTATTTCCTTATGTTCTTTGACAGTGTAGCACTCCCTCATTACAGCACTGGAGTGTGAGTCTAGATCTTTGTACTCAAGTCCTACACACAAGAGGGAATGGCAGGGAGCCGGGTTGGGGGTGCGGGTGATGGTTTGGGAGCCGAAAACGCAGAACTGGGGGAAGATAGCCGATGACGGTGAGCGGGGTCAAGTAGACAGTGTCAGCTAGCCGAGGATGGGGGCAGGGAGTAGGAAACTGGGGGCAGATAGCTGAGGACGGGGACCAGGGCGCAGGGAGCCTGGGACAGGGAGCTGAGGGCAGATCCAGTGTGTGTCTCCTGCCAGTGCAATCTGCTGCAGGCAGGGCATCAATGGAGGCCTCTCTACATGACAGGCCTCTCCTGGCACCATTGCAATGCAGGGTGTTGCCTGGAGCAGTTCCATCAAAAACATTTTAAGTCCGTTCACAGTCTCACAAACTGCCTGTAACTTCATAGCCTGCTTCAATCTGTGTTTTTCGTATTTTTGCCAAGTGCAGGTGCTGGTGTTCCCATGCGTCTGCTGCCCTTGTCCTTCTAGGTGGTAGAGGTCGCGGGTTTGAAAGGTGCCTTTGAAGCAGCCTTGGCGAATTGCTGCAGTGCATCTTGGTACACACTGCTGCCACTGTGCGCCAGTGATGGACAGAGTGAATATTTAAGGACGTGGTTGGGGTGCCGATCAAGACGACTGCTTTGTCTTGGATAAAACATAGAAACATAGAAAATAGGAGCAGGCGTAGGCCATTTGGCCCTTCGAGCCTGCTCCGCCATTCATTATGATCCTGGCTGATCATCCAACTCAGTAACCTGTTCCCACTTTTCCCCCATATACTTTGATCCCTTTCGCACCAGGTGTTGAATTTCTTGACTGTTGGAACTACACTCATCCAGGCAAGTGGAGAGTATTCCATCACACTCCTGACTTGTGCCTTGTAGATAGTGGACAGGCTTTGGGGAGTCAGGAGGTGAGTTACTCGGCTCAGAATTCCCAGCCTCTGATCTGCTCTTGTAGACACAGTATTTATATGGCTGGTCCAGTTCAGCTTCTGCTCAATGTTGACCCCAAGTTTGTTGATTATGGGGGATTCAGCAATGGTAACATGAATGAATGTCACAGGGAGATGGCTAGATTCTCTCTTGTTGGACATGGTCATTGCCTGGCACTTGTGTGGCACAAATGTTACTTGCCATTTATCAGCCCAAGCCAGAATATTGTCCAGGTCTTGCTGCATGTGAGCATGGACTGCTTCAGTATCTGAAGAGTTGTGATTGGAACTGAACATTGCAATCATCAGCGACATTTCTGACCTTATGATGGAGGGAAGGTCATTGATGAAGCAGCTGAAGATGGTTGATCCTAGGACACTAGCATGAGGAACTCCTGCAGTGGATGTCCTAGGGCTGAAATGATTGACCTCCAACAACTACAACCATCTTCCTTTGTGCTCGGTATGACTCAAACCAGTTTTCCTCCTGATTCCCATTGACTCCAGTTTTGCTGGGGCTCCTTGATGCCATACTCAGTCAAATGCTACCTTTACGTTAAGGGCAGTCACTCTCACCTCACCTCTGGAGTTCAGCTCTTTTGTCCATGGTTGGACCAAGGCTGTGATGAGGTAAGGAGCCAAGTGGCCCTGGCAGAACCCAAACTGAGTGTCAGTGAGCAGGTTATTGCTGAGTAAGTGCCACTTGATATCACTGTCAACGACACCTTCCATCACTTTACCGATAATTGAGAGAAGGCTGATGGGGTGGTAATTGGCCGGGTTGGATTTGTCCTGCCTATTGTAGATAGAACATACCTGGGCAATTTTTCACATTGTTGGGTTGATGCCAATGTTGTAGCTGTACGGAACTGCTTGGCTAAGGGCGTGGCTAGTTCTGGAGCTGGGATAGTGTCAGGGCCCATAACCTTTGCTACAACCAGTGCCTTCACCTGTTTCTTGACATCACGTGGAGTGAATTGCATTGGCTGAAGACTGGTAGCTGTGATGCTGGGGACTTCAGGAGGAGGCTGAGATGGATCATCCACTCATCCATGGCAGGTCTGGCTGAAGATGGTTGCAACTGCTTCAGCCTTGTCTTTTGCACTGATGTGTTGGGCTCCCCCAACATTGAGGATGGGGATGTTTGTGAAGTCTCTGGGTAATTGTTTAATTGTCCACCACCATTCGCGACTGGATGTTGCAGGAGTGCAGAGCTTGGATCAGATCCATTGGTTGTGGGATCACTTAGCTCTGTCTATCGCATGTTGCTTCTGCTGTTTAACATGCAAGTAGTCCTGTCTTGCAGCTTCACCAGCTTGGCACCTAATTATAGGAATGCCTGCTGCTGCTTCTGGCATGTTCTCCAACACTACTCACTGAACCAGGGTTGGTCTCCTGGCTTGATGATAATGGTTGTGTGAGGGATAGGCTGGGCCATGAGGTTAATGATTGTGAATAGGAGAGGTTGCAGCCCCTGTTTCATTATTTGAAGTTACTGCCCTCAACTTCTGGTTCCACTTTGGTCTCACACCTTTGGCCACCTGGTGCAGAACGGGTTTGGGGCAGTGGGTAAGTCGAAGGACATCCTTGTGGGTCTGCTGTTTCAAAGCTGCCCGTGGAGGTGGTCACTCTGGTGATCTAACTCTCTTCTGCAAGTGTGTCTGCACCTGGGTAGCCCTGGGCAAGGAGCATGGAAGATGGTTGTGGTTTTTGGAGGTCAATCATCTGAGCTCCAGGACATCACTGCAGGAGTTTCTCAGGGTAGTGTCCTAGGTCCAACCATCTTCAGCTGCTTCATCAATGACCTTCCTTCAATCATAAGGTCAGGAGTGGGGATGTTCGCTGATGATTGCACAATGTTCAGCACCATTCGTGACTCCTCAGATACTGAAGCAGTCTGTGTAGAAATGCAGCAAGACCTGGACAATATCCAGGCTTGGGCTGATAAATGGCAAGTAACATTCGCGCCAGATAAGTGCCAGGCAATAACCATCTCCAACAAAAGAGAATCTAAACATCTCCCCTTGACATTCAATGGCATTACCAATGCTGAATCCCCCACTATCAACATCCTGGGGGCTACCATTGACCAGAAACTGAACTGGAGTAGCCATATAAATACCGTGGCTACAAAAGCAGGTCAGAGGCTAGGAATCCTGCGGGGAGTAACTCACCTCCTGACTCCCCAAAGCCTGTCCACCATCTACAAGACACAAGTCAGGAATGTGAATGAATACTCTCCACTTGCCTGGATGGGTGCAGCTCCAACAACACTCAAGAAGCTCGACACCATCCAGGACAAAGCAGCCTGTTTGATTGGCACCCCATCCACCACTGATGCACAGTGGCAGCAGTGTGTACTGTCTACAAGATGCACTGCAGCAACGCACCAAGGCTCTTTAGACAACATCTTCCAAACCCGCAACCTCTGCCAACTCTGTCAACATAACGTCTCTTGCTCTGCTGTGCCCCTTTGCTCATACACTTTTCACACTTCCCTTATCTCTCCGATACATTGGGCCTGGTAAATGGCACTGTTTCCTTCCATCACATGGGTGCCTGCCCCACCACGATTATGCAGTGGGTGCCTATTTTGCATAAGGGAGGCACAGGTTCCCCTCAATCATGTGGCGGGGACTGGAGGCTACTTGTTGATTATGGCCTCAGTTGATTCCAAAGCAGGTGTTGTTACCATATTTAAAGGCCTGCCAGCCCTGTATTCACTCCTGTCCTGGATACATTGTCAGCATGGTGCAGCCAACAACTCTCCCTGACTGGGTCCTGTATCCCTTCTTCCCTTGAGGAGGGCAGAAGACGATGTCCAAGCAAATCCACAAGGTGGCCCCATGGTTCAGCGATGGCTCCTTGCAGATTCTCCTCCAGGCTGCTAAAGAGATTCTCTTCCCCCGTGATGGCAAGACAAGGTTACCCCTATGACCAAAGAAGCCTGGGTGGAGATCACAAAGGAGATTAGCAGCCATGGGGTCACCCAGCGCAACTGGGCCAATGCAGGAAGGGGATCAATGATCTACTGCATTCAGCAAAGTTGAGCACTGCATACCAGTCTCCTTCTGGAGGATTGACTACGTGGGAGGTTGCACGACATGGGGAGGATAGCAGCGCTGCAGCGTTGGCTGAGTGGCTAGGGTTCTGTCTCTTCCTGACAGACGCAGAATCACAGAATTATTACAGCACAGACTGAGGCTATTCGGTCAATTGTGTCCGAAAGAACAGTTCACTTAGTGCCATTCCCCCGCCTTCTCCCTGTCACCCTGCACATTCTTCCTTTTCAGATAACAGTCTAATTCCCTTTTGAATGCTTCAATTGAACCTGCCTCCACCACTTTCTCAGGCAGTGCATTCCAGACCTTAACCATTCGCTGCGTGAAAAGGTTTTTCCTCGTGTCACTTTTGCTTCTCTTACCAAATACTTTAAATCTGTGCCCTCTCGTTCTTGATCCTTTCACTAGTGGGAACAGTTTCTCCCTAACTACTCTGTCCAGACCCCTCATGATTTTGAATACCTCAATCAAATCAGCCTTCTCTTCAAGGAAAACATTCCTGACGTCTCCAATCTGTCTTCATAACTGAAGTTCTTCATCCCTGCAACCATTCTCGTGAATCTTTTCTGTACTCCAATGCCCTCCAATCTTTCTCAAAATGCGGCGCCCAGAACTAGACACACTACTAGTTGAGACCAAACTAGTGTCTTTTAAAAGTTCAACTTAACATCCTTGCTCTTGTACTCATGCACCTGTTAATAAAGCCCAGGATCTTCTATGCTTTATTAACCACGCTCTCAACCTGTCCTACCACCTTCAATGACTTCAGCACATATACACCCAGGTCCCTCTGCTCCTGCACCTCTTTTAGAATTGTACCCTTTATTTTATATTGTCTCTCCATTTTCCTACTACTTCTGCGTCTCAGCCACAGGCCACCTTCCTTCATAGCTCACACCCCCTTAACTACCATGACAGCGAGTGTTGGCATGGGAGATATCCCTAGTAGGGTATGAGGGGCTGAAAAGAGCTGAACTGTCTTTCTCTACCATCTCCATCCTTCCTCTTGCAGGACAAGAGGACCCATATTAGGAGGGAGATGTCCCAGATGTATGTCCACTTACCTCTGCCGAGCTGACGGGCACCCAGGGTGGCCAATGAGTAGGCAACGGGGAGATTGGAGTCCATGCGCATGAGAGTGAGGATTGTCTCCCGTTGGCATGCATATCAATGTTGGAGACTCACATAATGCTTGGTTGGCATCAGGAGAACTGCACAGCCTAACCTACATATGTTTGTGTTCCCTTATGCAGGTAGCCATTCACAGGGGTCTGCAACCACTGGGGGACAGCGGTCAACCTCTGGGCGACTCAGAGGATGCACCGTTCCATGCCTCGCTTGCACCCTCTACCAATGCAGCTACTTTCACCTCGATGGGTACCCACTCAGCTACAGAATCAGGATCATAAGCTGATGAAAACACGGCACATGTGCCCGAGCAGCTGGCAGAGACTGAGACAGCTAGGGCCTCCAACAGTCAGAGGATTGTGGGTGGCCAGGCCCGTGCTGAGTTCCAGGTTGATGACAAGCCTCCGGTGTCGACAGCACAGGGCATGCTGGAGTTGCAGAGAGGGATAGGGCACAATCTGGCGGAGATGCCAAGGCCATGCACAGCCGTGAATGGACAATGGAGGGGTCCCTCTATGTCATGACAGCTGCCATATCTTACCAGAATATAAGAAATAGGAGCAGGAGTAGGCCATTCAGCCTTTCGAGCCCGTTCCGCCATTCAATGAGATCATAGCTGATCTTCTACTCTCTCTCTTTGGCCTCCTTATCTCGAGAGACAATGGGTAAGCGCCTGGAGGTGGTTTCCTGCACTGTCCCTGTATTCCTTAATGTTTTTAATATGTAGAAATCTATTGATCTCAGTCTTGAACATATTCAACGACTGAGCCTCCACAGCTCTCCGGGGCAGAGAAATGCAAAAATTCACCACCCTCTAAGTGAAGAAATTCCTCCTCATCTCAGTTCTACAAGACCTGCCCCCTATTCTGAGAATATGTCCCCTGGTTCTAGACTCCTCAGCCAGGGGAAACATCCTTTGTATGTTTGAATGAGATCACCTCTCATTCTTCTAAACTCCAGAGAATAAAGGCCCAAGCTATTTAATCTTTCTTCATAGGACAATCCCCCCAACCCAAGAATTAGTTTGGTGAACCGTCGTTGCACTTTCTCTATGGCAAGTCTTTCCTTAGGTAAGGAGACCAAACTGCACACAATACGCCTGGTGCCATCTTACCAAGGCTCTATATAATTGCAGTAAGATATCTTTATTCCTCTCCTCAAATCCTCGTCATGAAGGCCAACATACCATTTGCCTTCTTAATTGCTTGCTGTACCTGCATGTTAGCTTTCAGTGACTCATGAACAAGGACACTCAAGTCCCTTTGAGGTTCAACACTTCCCAGCCTCTCACTGTTCAAGAAATACTCTGTATTTCTGTTTTTTCTACCTTTTCGTACATTTCTCCACATTGTATTCCACCTGCCAAATTCACTTCCACCTAGTTTTGTGTCATCTGCAAACTTGGAAATATTACATTTAATCCCCACATCCAAATCATTGATATAGATTGTGAATAGCTGGGGCTATTGCACTGATCCTTGCCCCCACTAGTCACAGCCTGCCAACCTGAAAATGATCTATTTATTCCTACTCTATTTTCTATCCGTTAACCAGTTCTTAATCCATGCCAGTATATTCCCCCCAATCCCATGTGCTCTAATTTTGTTTACTAACCTCTTCTGTGGGACCTTATCAGAAACTTGATGAAAATCGAAATATACCACATCCACCTTATCTATTCTGCTAGTTACAACCTCAATAAACTCCAACAGGTTTGGTAAACATGATTTCCCTTTTATAAATCCATGTTGACTCTGTCCAATCCTACCGTTATTTTCTAAGTCTAAGTTACCACATCCTTTATTATAGATTCTAGCATTTTGCCTACAACTGTTGTTAAGCCAACAGGTCTGTAATTCCCTATTTTCTCTCTTCCTCCTTTCTTAAATAGTGGGGTTACAATTGCCACCTTCCAATCTGCAGGAACCATTCCAGAGTCTATAGACTTTTGAAAGATGACCACCAATGCATCAAATATCTCTACAGCCACCTCTTTCAACACTTTGGGATATATACATTAAGGGTAAGAGGATAACTAAGGAGAGAGTAGGGCCCATAAAAGACCAAAAAGGTAACCTATGTGTAGGGCCGGAAGAGTTGCTATGGTTCTTAATGAATACTTAGCGTCTGTCTTCACAAAAGAAATGATGCAGACATTGTACTTAAGGAGGAGGAGTGTGAAGTATTGGAAGTAATAAACACAGGGAGAGAGGAAGTATTAATGGGATTAGCATCCTTGAAAGTTGATAAATCACCAGGGCCGGATGAAATGTACTCTCGGCTGTTAAAGGAAGCAAGAGAGGAAGTAGCAGAAGGTCTGACCATCATTTTCCAGTCCTGACTGGATACAGGTGTGGTGCCGGGGGATTGGAGAACTGCTAATATTGTACCTCTGTTTAAAAAGGGAGCGAGGGATAGACTGAATAATTACAGGCCAGTCAGTCTAACCTCAGTAGTGGGCATAAAAGCAAAATACTGCGGATGCTGGAAATCTGAAATAAAAACAAGAAATGCTGGAACCACTCAGCAGGTCTGGCAGCATCTGTGAAAAGAGAAGCAGAGTTAATGTTTCGGGTCAGTGACCCTTCTTCGGAACTGACAAATATTAGAAAAGTCACAGGTTATAAGCAAGTGAGGTGGGGGTGGGGCAAGAGATAACAAAGGAGAAGGTGTAGATTGGACAAGGCCACATAGCTGACCAAAAGGTCATGGAGCAAAGGCAAACAATATGTTAATGGTGTGTTGAAAGACAAAGCATTAGTACAGATTAGGTGTTAACAGACTGAATATTGAACAGCAGCAAGTGCAAACCTGAAAAAAAACAGTGGGTAAGCAAACTGAACAAACTAAGATGAAATGAAATAAATGCAAAAAAAAAAAAGATTGTAAAAAAGAAAAAAAGAACAAGTAACTAAAAATGAAAGTAAAATGGGGGGCTGTCATGCTCTGAAATTATTGAACTCAATGTTCAGTCCGGCAGGCTGTAGTGTGCCTAATCGGTAGATGAGATGCTGTTCCTCAAGCTTGCGTTGATGTTCACTGGAACACTGCAGCAATCCCAGGACAGAGATGTGAGCATGAGAGCAGGGGGGAGTGTTGAAATGGCAAGCAACCGGAAGCTCAGGGTCCTGCTTGCAGACTGAGCGGAGGTGTTCTGCAAAGCGGTCACCCAGTCTGCGCTTTGTCTCCCCAATGTAGAGGAGACCACACTGTGAGCAGCGAATACAGTATACTACATTGAAAGAAGTACAAGTAAATCGCTTCTTCACCTGAAAGGAGTGTTTGGGGCCTGGGATAGTGAGGAGAGAGGAGGTAAATGGGCAGGTAATACACCTCCTGCGATTGCAGGGGAAGATCCATGGGACGGGGACGAGGTGGTGGGGGTAATGGAGGAGTGGACCAGGGTGTCGCGGAGGGAACGATCCCTTCGGAATGCTGACAGGGGAAGGGAGGGGAAGATGCGACTGGTAGTGGCATCACGCTGGAGATGGCGGAGAATGATCCTTTGGATATGGAGGCTGATGGGGTGGAAAGTGAGGACAAGGGGAACCCTGTCACGGTTCTGGGAGGGAGGGGAACGGGTGAGGGTAGAGGTGCGGGGAATGGGCCGGACACAGTTGAGGGCTCTGTCAACCACAGTGGGGGGAAATCCTCGGTTGAGGAAAAAGGAGGTCATATCAGAAGCACCGTCATGGAAGGTAGCATCATCAGAGCAGATGCGTCGGAGACGGAGAAACTGGGAGAATGGAATGGAGTCCTTACAGGAGGTAGGGTGTGAAGAAATGTAGTCTCTTTCTGTGCTTTAAACTTTCTATGATTCTATGAGTCTATAGATCATCAGGTCCAGGGGATTTGTCTGCTTTAAGCCCCATTAATTTCTTTAGTACTTTTTTTACCTAATAATACCTTGCAGTTCCTTGTTTACACTTGTCCCTTGATTCTCCATTATTTCTGGAAAGCTTTTAGTATTTTCCTCCGTGAAGACAGCCATGAAGAATTTGTTTAGTTTCTCTGCCATTTCCTTATTCCCCATTTTAAATTCTCCTGACTCCTTATGTAATGGGCCCACATTTGTCTTTGCCAACCTTTTCCTTTTTACATAACTATAGAAGCTTTTACAGTTCCTTTTTTATGTTTCTCGCTTGTTTATTCAAACACTTACCGTTACACAGCTTGGGATCAGAGTGAAGCAGACGGGGAACGGAGCAGAGTGAAGCAGACGGGGAACGGAGCAGAGTGAAGCAGACGGGGGACGGAGCAGCGTGAAGCAGATGGGGGACGGAGCAGCGTGAAGCAGACGGGGGACGGAGCAGCGTGAAGCAGACGGGAGACGGAGCAGCGTGAAGCAGACGGGGGACGGAGCAGCGTGAAGCAGACGGGGGACGGAGCAGCGTGAAGCAGACGGGGGACGGAGCAGCGTGAAGCAGACGGGGGACGGAGCAGCGTGAAGCAGACGGGGGACGGAGCAGCGTGAAGCAGACGGGGGACGGAGCAGCGTGAAGCAGACGGGGGACGGAGCAGCGTGAAGCAGACGGGGGACGGAGCAGCGTGAAGCAGACGGGGGACGGAGCAGCGTGAAGCAGACGGGGAACGGAGCAGCTTATTGTGTGAGTTGCTGGTGAGTCTGTTTTTTAAGTAGTGAGTTTAATAGTCTAATAAATAGAGGCATGGAAAGGAATCTCAGACTTGGGGAGTGATAAGCCTGCTCCAAGTGGGAACTCCAGGATTCCTGTCGTGTCCTGGACAACCACATGTGCAGGAAGTGTCGTCACTTGTAGCGAATCGAGCTCCGCTTTTTGGAGCATGAGCAGCAACTGGCATCACTGCTGTGCATCTAAAGGGCTGAGAGTTGCATGGATAGCACATTTCTGGATGTGGTCACCTCATAGCAGATAGAGACGGAATGGGAATGGTATGTTGCCTCCCTGCCCTCCTGGTTCTAGGGTCAAGGCTGTCATTGAGCAGCTGCAGAGCACTCTGAGGTGGTAGGGTGAGCATCCAGCAGTTGTGGTCCATATTGGTTCTAACAACATAGGCAGAAAGAGGGATGAGGTCCTGCAACAAAGTTTTGGGAGCTAGGAAAGAAACTAGCAAGCAGGACCTCTAAGGCATTTATCTCTGATTGTACCCAGTACCACGCACGAGTGAGTATAGAAGTAGGGGGATAGAACCGATGAATGCATGACTGAAGAGATAGTGCAGGAGGGAGGGTTTTTGATTCTTGGGCATTGGGATCGGATCTGGGGGAGATGGGGATCTGTACAGGCCGACAGGTTGCACACGTAAAGAGCCGGGACCAATGTCCTTGCGGGGCAATTTGCTAGTGCTATTGGGGAGGGTTTAAACTAGCTTGGCAGGAGTGTGGGAAACAGGAGGTAAATTTAGAGAGGAACACCAAGGTGCACAAAGAATTGGGAGAGACAAAAAACACCAGAGCAGGAATTAGAAATGCATTTTGTAGGGTCAGTCTGAGAGGAATGGAATAAGTTCTCAATTAGGTTTATTTGTGCATGTATATGAATGTGCAGAGTGTGGTAAATGAGGTTTGTGAGCTGCAGGCGCAGATAACCACATGAAAATATGATGTTGTGGCGATAAGAGACCTGGCTGATAGAAGGGCAGGACTGGATACAAGGTATTCAGGAAAGATCGGGTAGGAAAGAAAGGAGGAGGGGTAACTGTATTGATTAAGGAGTAGATTACAGTGCTGGAGAGAGGATATCTTAGAGAGGTCAAGGACAGACTCTATTTAGTTAGAGCTAAGAAACAATAGGGGTACAGTTACATAGCTGGAGATATTCTATAGGCCACCAGTTAGTGGAAAGGATATCTTCTTTGGCCTCCTTGTCTCGAGAGACAATGGGTAAGCGCCTGGAGGTGGTCAGTGGTGTGTGGAGCAGTGCCTGGAGTGGCTATAAAGGCCAATTCTAGAGTGACAGACTCTTCCACAGGTTTTTTTTAGATTTTTAATTTTCAATATTGATGGATGGAGCATTTCTGACGTCCTGCCCCATGATGTTCGTTTTAGAGGAATAAATTTGCAAGGAAATTACCACCACCTTCTTGAGGGCAATTACGGATGGGCAATAAGTGCTGTCACAGCCAGTGATGCCCATATCCCATGAAAGAATTTTTAAAAATTATAAAGTAGTTATAATGGGGGGCTTTACTATCTTAATATAGATTGTGATAGTAATAGTATAAAAGGCAGAGAGGGGCAAGAGTTTCTAAAGTGTGTTCAGGAGACTTTTCTACATCAGTATGTTTCCAGTCCAATGGAAGGAGGCATTGCTGGATCTGGTTCTGGAGAATCAATTGGGTCAAGTGGATTGAGTATCAGTAGGGGAACATTTAGGGGACAGTCATCATAGTATCATAGGGCTGCATTTAATCGGGCCCTCGACACCACGGATCGCAGCACAGGGGCTGGTAAAATACTGCTGGGAGAGGCTCGCCTGTCCCCGTGACATTGAGAAGGGCCTCGGTACGGCCTCCCCACTGCACGGCAGCGGGCCCTTCATCTAAATACGCAAATGAACATTTAAAATATGTAAATAAACTTACCTGCAGGCGGTGGCCGTTCCACTCCGATATTACGGCCGCCGTTTGTGCTCTGCATGCCTTTAGATCTCTGTATGGAGTTCCGGGCGAAAACCTGGTGGGGAGGAAGAGTAATAGAATTTTTAGGCGGGAGTGGTGGAGGAGCGGGGAAATCAATTTTAATTGGATGTGGGGATGGTGGGAAGGGGTTGAAGGTCAAATGTAAAGAGGTTGGGGAGAGGGGGGGGAAGTTGGGGTTGGTAATAAAGTTTCATTTATGCTGATGTCCCTTTAAAGAACATAGGGGAGGGTGGGAAATGGCCTCTGTTATGTCTGCAATTTTTATGCAATAATTCTTCATGATTTACCTTTCAAAAATTTAAATTTCTCCTAAGAGCCTACAGCCCTTTAAAAATGGAGCCGGAATCTGCGCAGTGGCGCCGGACGCCGTTGCCGGAGATGCGGCAGCCGCCCCCTCTACATTATCGGGGGTGGCCGCTCTGCCCCCACTATTTAAATGAGCCCCCGCGCATAATATCATGGGGGCTCCTTGGAGGCCGCTGAATGCGTGCACCCCACTGAGTTTAAAGGGCACCTCCATGGAGCGCAGCGCCCAAATAAAATTTAGCTCATAAGGTTTAGATTAGCTTTGGAAAAGGACAAGGAGCAATCCAAAGTAAAAATAATTAATTGGGGGAGGACCAACTTCAATGGAGTGAGAACGGATCTGGCCCAAGTAAATTGCAATCAAAGATTGTAAAGCAAAACTGTACCTGAACAATGGGCTGATTTTAAAGCGGAGATAACGGGGTACATTCGGGAAGGTACATTGCCCCACGAGGGCAAACAGATCCGGAGCTCCCTGGATGGCAAAGGAGATGAAGCAGAAAAAGGAGGTATATGACAGATGTCACGTGGATAATATGATGCAAACCAGGCTGAATATAGAAGGATCTATATAAGAGAAGCAAAGAGAACGTATGAGAAGAGACTCGTGGCTAACACAAGAGGGAATCTAAAAGTCATCTACATGCAAGTAAATAGTAAAAGGATGGTAAAAGGATTAGGGATTTAAAAGGGGATCTATGCATGGAGGTAGAGGGCTGAGGTACTAAATGAGTACTTTGCATCTGTCTTAACCAAGGAAGAAGATGCTGCCCAAGTCATGGTGAAAGTGGAGGTAGTTGAAACACTGAATGGGCTAAAAATTGATAAGAGGAGGTATTAGATAGGCTGAC
Organism: Heterodontus francisci; assembly: GCF_036365525.1. Classification (NCBI taxonomy): domain Eukaryota; kingdom Metazoa; phylum Chordata; class Chondrichthyes; order Heterodontiformes; family Heterodontidae; genus Heterodontus; species Heterodontus francisci. Next base: position 3,125,385 of record NC_090397.1, read on the forward strand.
TGTACTTAAAGATGATAAGTCACCAGGACTGGATAAGATGCATCCAAGGATACTTCGGGAAATAGGGGTGAAACTGCAGAGTTACTGACCACAGTCTTCCATTCCTCCTTAGGTGCAGTGCAAGAGGACTGCGGAATTGCAAATGTTGTGTTTTTGGATGAGCTAACAGAGAGGGTTGATGAGGATAGTGCCATTGATGTGGTGTATGTGGACTTCCAAAAGGCATTTGATGAAGTGCCACATAACAGGCTTGTCAGAAAAGTTAGAACCCATGGAATAAAAGGGACAGTAGCAACATGGATGCAAAATTGGCTGAGCGACACGAAACAGAGTAGTAGTGAATGGTTGTTTTGAAGACTGGAGGAAGGTTAAAAGTTGCATTCCCCAAGGGTCAGTGTTGGGACCCCTGCTTTTCTCTGCATATATTAATGTCCTAGACCTGGCTGTACAAGGCAGAATTTCAAAATTTGTGGATGACAGAACTTGTAAGTATTGTGAACTGTGAGGAGGATAGTGATAAACCTCAAGTGCATATAGACAGGCATGCTTGCCTTCGTCGGTCGGGGCATAGAGTTTAAAAATCGGCAAGTCATGCTGCAGCTGTACAGAACTTTAGTTAGGCCACACTGAGAATATTGCGTGCTAATTCTGGTCGCCACACTACCAGAAGGACGTGGAGGCTTTGGAGAGGGTAAAGAAGTGGTTTACCAGAATGTTGCCTGGTCTGGAGGGCATTAGCTATGAGGAGAGGTTGGATAAACTCGGATTGTTTTCACTGGAACGACGGAGGTGGAGGGGCGACATGATAGAGGTTTACAAAGTTATAAGCAGCATGGACAGAGTGGATAGTCAGAAGCTTTTTCCCAGGGTGGAAGAGTCAGTTACTAGGGGACAGAGGTTTAAGGTGAGAGGGGGCAAAGTTTAGAGGGGATGTGCGAGGCAAGTTCTTACACAGAGGGTGGTGAGTGCCTGGAACTTGCTGCCGGGGGAGATGGTGGAAGCAGGTATGAAAACGACGTTTAAGAGGCATCTTGACAAATACATGAATAGGATGGGAATAGAGGGATACGGTCCCCGGAAGTGCAGAAGGTTTTAGTTTAGGCAGGCATCAAGATCGGCGCAGGCTTGAAGGGCTGAATGGCCTGTTCCTGTGCTGTACTGTTCTTTGTTCTTTGTTTTGAAATGGGTGGACCAGTGATAGATGAAATTTAATGCAGGAAAGTGTGAAGTGATTCATTTTGGTAGGAAGAACGAGGAGAGGCAATATAATTTAAAGGGTACAATTCTAAAGGGGGTGCAGGAGCAGAGGGACCTGTGGATATAAGAGCAGGTTGAGAAAGTGGTTAATAAAGCATATGGGATCCTGGGCTTTATAAATAGAGGCATAGAGTACGAAGACAAGGAAGTTATGATAAACCTTTATAAAACACTGGTTTGGTCAATACTGAAGTATTGTGTCCAGTTCTTGGCACCACACTTTCAGAAGGGTGTTAAAGTAATTGAGAGGGTGCAGAAAAGATTCCCGAGAATGGTTCCAGGGTTGAGGAACTATAGTTACGTGGACAGGTTGGAGAAGAGAAGATTAAGAGGAGATTTGTTAGAGGTGCTCAAAATCATGAGGGGTTAGGACAGAGTAAATAGGGAGAAAATGTTCACTTTGGCTGAAGGATTGAGAACCAGAGGACACTGATTTAAGGTGATTGGCAAAAAAAGCAACAGCGACATGAGGAAAAACACTTTTATACAGCGAGGGGTTGGGATCTGGATTGCACGACCCGAGTGGTGGAGACAGATTCAATCGAGGCCTTCAAACTGGATAATTTTCTGAAGAGAAAAAAAATTGCAGGGCTATGGGGAAAAGGCAGGGGAGTGGGACTAGGTGAGTTGCTCTTGCAGAGAGCCGACACGGACACAACGGGCCGAATAGCCTCCTTCTGTGCTAACATATGAATTTAGTAATTAGGAGCAGGAGTAGGCCACTTGGCCCCTCAAGCTTGCTCCGGCATTCAATAAGATCATGGCTGATCTGATTGTAACCTCAACTCCACATTCTCACCTACCCCCAATAACCTTTCACCTCCTTTCTTATCAAGAATCTATCTACATCTGCCTTAAAAATATTCAAAGACTCTGCTTCCACAGCTTTTTGAGGAAGAAAATTCCAAAGACTCACGACCCTCTGAGAGAAAATATTTCTCCTCATCTCTGTCTTAAGTGGGCGATCCCTTATTTTTAAAACAGTGACACCTCGTTCTAGATTCTCCCATACGAGGAAATATCCTTTCCACATTCACCCGTCAAGACCCCTCGGTTTTGTATGTTTCATTCAAGGCACCTCTTACTCTCCTAAACTCCAGTGGATACAAGCCGAGCCTGTGCAACCTTGCCTCATAAGACAACCCGCCCATTCCAGTATTAGTCTAGTAAACCTTGTCTGAACTGCTTCCAACGCATTTACATCCTTCCTTAAATAAGGAGACCAATACTGTACACAGTACTCCAGATGTGGTCTCACCAGTGCCCTGTATAGCTGAAGCATAACCTCCTTACTTCTGTATTCAATTCCCCTCGCGATAAACGATAATTACTTGCTGTACCTGCATATTAACCTTTTGCAAATCATGCACTAGGACACCCAGATCCCTCTGCATCTCAGAGCTCTGCAATCTCTCACCATTTAGATAATATGCTTCTTTTTTATTCTTCCTGCCAAAATGGACAATTTCACTTTTTCCCACATTATACTTCATTTGCCAGATCTTTGCCCATTCACTTAACCTATCCATATCCCTTTTTAGCCTCCACATGTCCTCTTCACAACTTACCTTTCTACCTATTTTTGTGTCATCAGCAAATTTAGCAACCATACCTTCAATCCCTTCATCTAAGCCATTTACATAAATTGCAAAAAGTTGAGGCCCAGCACTGATCCCTGCGGCACACCACTCGTTACATCTTGCCAACGAGAAAATGACCTTTTTATGCCTACTCTCTGTTTCCTGTTAGCTATCCAATCTTCTATCCATGCCAATATGTTACCCCCAACACCACGAGCTTTTATTTTCCGCAGTAACCTTTGATGTGGCACCTTATCAAATGCCTTCTGGAAATCTACGTACAGTACATCTACCAGTTCCCCTTTATCCACAGCAAATGTTACTTCTTCAATGAACTCCCATAAGTTGGTTAAACATGATTTCTCTTCCACAAAATCATGTTGATTCTGCCTGATTACCTTGAATTTCTCTAAGTGCCCTGCTATAACGTCTTTAATAATAGCTTCTAACATTTTCCCTTTGACAGATGTTAAGCTAACTGGCCTTTAGTTTCCTGCTTTCTGTCTCCGTTCCTTTTTGAATAAAGGAGTTACATTGGCTATTTTCCAATCTAATGGAACCTTGCCTGAATCTAGGGAATTTTGGAAAATTAAAACCAACGCATCAACTATCTCACTAGCAACTTCTTTTAACAGCCGAGGATGAAGTTCATCAGGACTCGGGACTTGTCAGCCCGCAGCTCCAACAATTTGTTCAGTACCACTTCCCTGGTGATTGTAATTTTATTGAGTTCCTTCCTCCCAGTTCCTGGTTTACAGCTATTTCTGGGATGTTACTTGTATCCTCTATAGTGAAGACCAATGCAAAATACCTGTTCAATTCATTTGCAATCTCCTTATTTTCCCTTATTAATTCCCCAGATTCACTTTCTGTAGGACCAACACTCACTTTGTTATCCCTTTTCTTTTTAAAATATCTATAGAAACTCTTACTATCTGTCTTTATATTTCTATCCAGCTTTCTCTCAGACTCTAATTTTTCCCTCCTTATTAATCCATTAGTCATTCTTTGCTGCTTTTTATATTCCATCCAATCTTCTGACCTGCCACCCGTCTTTGTGCAATTATATACTTTTTATTTAAGTTTAATGCTTAGTTAACCACAGATTGTGGGTCCTCCCCTTGGAATTTTTCTTTCTCGTTGGAATGTATGTATTTTTTGTATTCTGAAATATCCCCTTAAATGTCTTCCACTGCATCTCTGTTGACCTATCCCTTAACCTACTTTGCCAGCTCACTTTTGCTAGCTCTGCTTTCATGCCCTCATAATTGCCCTTATTTAAGTTTAAAATACTAGTCTTAGACCCACTCTTCTCTCCCTCAAACTGAATGTAAAATTCAATCATATTATGATCGCTGCTGCCTCGGGTCGCCTTCAACTATGATTAATCAGATCGATTAATTAATCCAGTAGAGCCTGCTCTCTGGCTCCAGATGTATTGTTCTAAGAAACTATCCCAAAAACATTCTATAAACTCCTCATCTGGGCTACCTTTGCCCATCTGTTTTTTCCAATCTACATGTAGATTAAAAGCCCCCATGATTATCGCCATACCTTTCTAACAAGCACCCATTATTTCTTCCTTTATACCCAGTCCTACCTTGTGTTTACTGTTAGGGGACCTGTACATCACTCCCACAAGTGACTTCTTGCCTTTATCATTTCTCGTCTCTCATCTCGACCCAAACCGCTTCTACAACCTGGTTTCCTGAACTTAGGTCATCCCTCTCTATTGTGCTAATACTATCATTAATTAACAGAGCCACCCCTCCCACTTTTTCTAGCTTCCTGTCCTTCCTAAATGTCATGTACCCTTCAATATTCAGGTCCCAATCTGTGTCATCCTGCAGCCATCTCTCTGTAATGGCTATCAGATCATACTTATTTATTTCTGTTTGCGCTATCAGTTCATCTGTTTCGAATGTTATATGCATTCAGATACAGAGTCTTTAGTTTTGTCCTTTTATTATTTTTGTAACCTCTAGCCTTGTCTGCTGATTTACTCTTAGATTTGTACTCACTGTCCCTTCCTGTCACAGTCTATTTATCTTTTCCCATATTAATACCTTTTTCTCTTGCCTTGTCTCTACTCTTTGATTTACCGCATCTTCACAAATTTGATCCCTTGCCCCTACTATTTAGTTTAAAACCTTCTCTACTTCCCTTTAGGAAGAATGTGAGGGTTCTTGAGAGGGTGCAGAGGTGATTTACCAGAATGGTTCCAGGAGTGAGGGATTTTAACTACAGGGTTAGGTTGGAGAAGCTAGGGTTGAGGGGAGATTTGATAGAGGCGTACAAGATCATGACAGCTTTAGATAACAAAAAACAACGAAAAGCACTTCACATCAGCTGATGGTACAAAGAATAGGAAACATAGATTTAAGGTTTTGGTCAAGAGATGTAGGGGGGATGTAAGAAAGAATATTTTACACAGAGAGTTGTAATGACATGGAACCGCTGCCTATGAAGGTGTTGGAAACGGAGACCATGAATGATTTCAAAAGGAAATGGGATGGGCACTCCAGAGAAATAAACTTGCAGGGCTATGGGAATAGAATAGGAGAATGGGACTGACTGAATTGCTCTATAGAGGGCTGGTATGAACTCAATGGGCCAAATGGCCTCCTTCTATGCCATAATGATGTTATGACTCTATGAATGTTACTTGCCACTTAGCAGCCCAAGCCTGAATGTTGTCCAGGTCTTTCTGCATGCAGGCACAAACTGCTTCAGTATCTGAGGTGTTATGAATGGAACTGAACACTGCGCAATCACCTGCATGTCATCCCCACGTCTGACGTTATGATAGAGTGAAGGTCATTGATGAAGCAGCTGTAGATGGTTGGGGCATGGCCACTACCCTGAGGAACTCCTGCAGCTATGTTTTTGGGCTGAGATGATTGGCCTCCAACAACTACAGCCATCTACCTTGGTGCTAGGTATGACTCCAACCAGAGGAGAGCTTTCCTCCTGACTCCCATTGACTTCAATTTTTCTAGGGCTCCGTGATGCCGCACTTGGTCACATTCTGCCTTGATGTCAAGGGCAGTCACTTGCCCCTCACCTCTACAATTCAGCTCTTTTAACCATGTTTGGACCAAGACTATAATGAAGTCTGGAGCCGGGTAACCCTGGAGAACTCAAACTGAGCATCAGAGAACAGATTATTGCTGAGTAAGTGCTGCTTGATCGCACTGTCGACGACACCTTCTGTCACTTTGCTGATAATCGCGAGTAGACTTATGAGGTGATAATTGGATGGATTGGATTTGTCCTGCTCTTTGTGGACAGGACATACTGGGGCAATTTTTCACATTGTCAGGTAGATGCCAGTGTTGTAGCTGTATTGAACCACCTTGGTTAGGGGTGTGACTAGTTCTGGAACACAAGTACTAGTGCTGGGATGTTGTCAGGGCCATAGCCTTTGCTGTATTCAGTGCCTTCAGCCATTTCATGATATCACATGAGTGAATCAAATTAGTTGAAGACTGGCATCTGTGATGCTGGGGACTTCAGGAGGAGGCCGAGATGGATCATCCACTTGGCACATCTGGCTGAAGATTGTTGCAAATGCTTCAGCCTTATCTTTTGCGATAATAAAAACAAAAAATTCTGGAAATACTCAGCAGGTCTGGCAGCATCCATGGAGAGAGAAGGGCGGCACAGTGGCGCAGTGGTTAGCACCGCAGCCTCACAGCTCCAGGGACCTGGGTTCGATTCCGGGTACTGCCTGTGTGGAGTTTGCAAGTTCTCCCTGTGTCTGCGTGGGTTTTCTCCGGGTGCTCCGGTTTCCTCCCACAAGCCAAAAGACTTGCAGGTTAATAGGTAAATTGGCCATTATAAATTGTCGCTAGTATAGGTAGGTGGTAGGGAAATATAGGGATAGGTGGGGATGTTTGTTGGGAATATGGGATTAGTGTAGGATTAGTATAAAAAATGGGTGGTTGATGTTCGGCACAGACTCGGTGGGCCGAAGGGCCTGTTTCAGTGCTGTATCTCTAATCTAATCTAATCTAGAGTCTTCTGCTTGTCTTTTGCACTGATGTGCTGGACTCCCCATCATTGAGGATAGGGATGATTGTGGTGCCTCCTCCTCTCTCAGTTGTTTAATTTATCCACCACGATTCACTGGACGTGGCAGGACTAAAGAACTTTGATCTGATCCGTTGGTTGTCACTTTTGCTATTTTTGATAAACATACAATAGTTAAAAGGTGGTCAAAGGAAGAACGAGGTCAACTAGAAATCCAAAAACAGGTATGGTTGAGGAAAGAGAGGGTATGGTTGAGATATTGAATGCTTTGCATTTGTCTTCACCAGAGAAGCAGCTGCTACCAATGTATCATTTTTAAACCCCTGTTCGAAAAGGGGGAGCCGGATGAACCCATCAACCATAGGTGACTCAGCCTAACATAAGGAAACTTTTAGAGACAATAATCTGGAACAAAATTAATTGGCATTTGGCAGAGTAATAAATAAAAGTTAGCACGGATTTGTTAAAGGAAAATTGTGTTTGACTAACTTCATTTAAGTTTTTTGCTGAAGGAACAGAGAGGGTTGTTGACGCTCGTGTGGTTGTTGTTATGTATATGGACTTTCAAAAACTGTTTGACAAAGTGCCACGGAATAGACCTGTTAACAAAATGAAAGTGCATGGGATGAAAATTATCCTCATCAGCCCTCTCTGTTACTTCATCAAAAAACACAAACAAATTAGTCAAAAACAATTGCCCTTAACCAACTTGTGCTAACTCCTCTATTAGTCCATGCTTGTCTGAATGCTGTTAATTTTCTCCTGGATTATTATTTCTAAAGTTTCTCAACCACCGAGTTAAAATGACTGCCCTGTAGTTGCCAGGTTTATCCTTCCCTCCTCTTTTGAACAAAGGTGTAACATTTGCAATTCTCCAGCCCTCTGGCACCACCTGTGTATTTAGGGAGGACTGGAAGATTATGACCATCACCTCAAGGATTTCCTCCCTTACGTCCCTCAGCAACGTACAATTCATCTCAATAATAAAAGCAAAATACTGCGGATGCTGGAAATCTGAAATAAAAACAAGAAATGCTGGAAATACTCAGCAAGTCTGGCAACATCTGTGGAGAGAGAAGCAGAGTTAACGTTTCGGGTCAATGACCCTTCATCAGCACAATTCATCTCATCCTGACTGGGTGACTTATCCAGTTTGAGTACTGCCAGCCTTTCTAATACAGTGTATCATTTATTTATTGTTCATTTGAGGCTGCTGTATATGCTTGGTGTAGCATGTACAGCAGCAATCCAGAAGGTAGTGAAGTGTAATAAAAGCAAAATACTGCAGATGCTGGAAATCAGAAATAAAAACAAGAAATGCTGGAAATACTCAGCAGGTCTGGCAGCATCTGTGGAGAGAGAAGTAGTAAAGTGTGTTTCTTCCAGAGGTTTACAATAGCAGATCTACAATGTGAGATCTTACATCTAGTATCTTCTCTTTCTCTATTTTTATCTCATTAAGTATCCCAGCAACCTCCTCGTTTACCATTGCTTTGGTAAAAAACTCATCCTTGAATGACACAGGTGGAAAGTACTTATTTAGTACCTCAGCCATACTTTACACCTGCACCAATAGATTTCTATGTTGATCCCTAATTGGCCCCACTGCTCCTCTGACAAACCTTTTACTGTTCATATGCTTATAAAAGACCTTTGGATTCTCTTTTAGTTTAGCAGAACATGAGGTGATATAACCATGAGATGAATTCAGGCAGGGAAGGGTTTCATCTCCAAAGCAGCAGTGGCCAAATTTAACTAACAACAACATTAGCTTAGATTTGTATAGCACCTTTAATATAATGTCCCAAAGCACTTCACGTGAGCATTATTAAACAAAATGCGACACCAAGCCCACATAAGGGGATATTAGAAATAAAAACAGAAAACACCCAGCAGCATCTGTGAAGAGAGAAACAGAGTTAATGGGCAGGATCTTCCCAGCAGGGGGAGGTCCCAATGCTGGGGAGTTTATCGGGTGGCAGGCGTGACTTCCCTCTCCGTATTGTCAGGAGGAGGCAATCAAGAGCGGGGGAAAATGGCCAATTTAGGAAGGCGGATGGGCCTCCCACACTGCTGGCCCAGTCAGAGGGCTGGCAGCTCTGCAACATTGGCAGCGCCATCGAGAGAGGTGGCTGCTGCTGAGTCAGCTAGGGAAATGCATTTTGAGGCACCCTTCCAGAGGTGACAGAGAGTTGCTTTTTTGGCCAGGCCAAGCAGGCAAGCCCCGGTGATGGGAAGGGAAACCCCTCCAGCAGTGACATTGAGCCTGTGAGGATAGCCTTTGCCACTGGCAGCTTGCTCCTTGGACCATGGAGCCTCCGGCAGCCACAGGGACACTGCCTCCTTGCAGCCAATGGCCTCCCCACATGACGGGGGCAGCTCCACTGCCAGCAAAATGCCAGCGACCTGGAAAATGGCCCTTAATTGGGCCTTTAATTATCTAAATTGGTTGCCCACCTCCGGCCAGTGGGCAGCCGTGCTGCTGCCGTTCCCACCGCTGGGAAACTGCATTAGGGAGCTGTCCCTGAGCGGCTGCCTGACATTTTACCAGATCCCGCCTTCTAGCCCACTACACAGGGCTGGTAAACTTCCACCCATTTCAGATCTGTGTCCTTTCATCGGAACTGACCAAAACCATTAACTCTGTTTCTCTCTGCACAGGTGCTGCCTGACCTGAAAGGTGTTCAGAGGGCGAGAGAGAGAGAGAGAAATGTCCCGATCCGGAAAAGTATGCAAAATCTGCTCCGGCTGCAGTTGATGGGGGTTGAGGTCAAGGAGGACCTCCATGAGGTGAAGAGCCGGCAGGCCTCACTCTTTGCCAAGGAGGCCTCCAAGATCATCTTCCGGTCCAGAATCCGCTCCATTGAGCAGGATGAGACATGCTCGCGTTACTTCTTCCAAAAGGTACAGAGAGAGAGCTCTGTGATCAGAAGCCTGAAGGAAGACGATGGCTCGGTAATGTCTTTGCAGTCCGACATACTAAGGATCAGCAAATCCTTTTATGCTGGGCTGTATGATGCGAAGCCCACAAACAGCAGAGCCTGCCATTCCTTCCTGTCATCTATCACAGAGGTCTTAGATGACAGCATGAGGGAGAGACTGGACAAGCCGCTGACAAAGGCCGTCGAGTCCTTCGAGATGAGTAAAACCCCCGGAAGCGATGGCTTACCGGTTGAGTTGTATTCGGCCCTGTGGGACTGGATCGGCCCGGACCTGCTGGAAGTATATGAGAGAATGCTCCTGGCCGGCAGCATGTCAGAATCCATGAGGAAAGGCATCATCGCTGTCATCTACAAGTGGAAGGGGGAGAGGGCAGAAATCAGAAATTGGCGGCCCATCTCACTGCTTAATGTTGACTAAAAGATTCTGTCCAAAGTCATCGCCAGTCGAGTCAAGTCGGCTCTAGAGTTGGTGATCCACCCTGATCAGACCTGTACTGTACCTGGCAGGAAGATCTCTGATATTCTCGCGCTACTCAGGGATACGATCGCCTATGTGCGGGACAGGAGGGTGGACACCTGCCTCATCAGCTTGGACCAGGAAAAGGCTTTTGACAGGATATCGCACACCTACATGATGGACGTGCTCTCCAAAATGGGGTTTGGGGAGGGAATCTGCAATTGGATCAAACTGCTCTACACAAACATCAGCAGCGTAGTCTCAATCAGTGGGTGGGAATCAGAAAGTTTCCCGATCAAATCTGGAGTCAGACAGGGCTGTCCTCTCTCCCCTGTATTGTTTGTTTGCTGTATTGAACCCTTTGCAGAGTCTATTAGGAAGGATGCGAGCATAAGAGGGGTGACAATCCCAGGCAGTAGAGGCACTCGGGTCAAAACCTCCCTGTACATGGATGACATCGCTGTCTTCTGCTCGGATCCGCTATCTGTGCGCAGACTGATGAGCATCTGCGACCAGTTTGAACTGGCCTCGGGAGCCAAAGTTAACCACGGCAAGAGCGAGGCCATATTCTTTGGGAACTGGGCTGACCGATCCTTTGTCCACTTCACCATCAGGTCCGACTACCTGAAGGTGCTGGGGATATGGTTCGGAAGGGCCCGGGGCGTGCACCAAAACCTGGGAGGAGCGAGCAGCCAAGGTACAACATAAGCTGAGCATGTGGGAGCAGCGATCTCTCTCCATTGTGGGTAAGAACATGGTCATCAGGTGCGAGGCACTCACGTTGTTGCTGTACGTGGCGCAGGTCTGGCCCATACCCCACTCCTGCGCTGTGGCGGTCACCCGAACCATTTTCCGCTTCATCTGGGGATCCAAAATGGACCGGGTCCGGAGGGACATGATGTTCAAACCTCTGGATAAGGGCGGGAAAAATTTACCCAACGTCGCCCTCATCCTGATGACTACCTTCGTGTGCGGCTGCATCAAGCTGTGTGTAGACCTCCAGTACGCAAACTCCAAGTGTCACTACGTGCTGAGGTTCTATCTGTCCCCGCTGTTGCGAAGGATGGGCCTGGTCACATGCCGCGGAACGCTCCATCCAGTTGGACTGTGCCGTACCACCTATCCTTCGTGGAGCAGTTTCTGCGGAAAAACACCCTTGACCACCAATCCATCAGGCAGTGGTCTGCACGGAATGTCCTCAAGGCCCTGCGGGCAAAGGAGACGGTGGATCCTGTCGGATGATTCCCCAAGCAGACCGCCAAAGTCATTTGGCGGAATGCCTCATCACCAGAACTTTCAAACAAGCACCAAGATGTAGCTTGGCGGGTGGTGAGAAGAGCCCTCCCCATCAGATCCTTCCTGCACGCCCGAAGTCTCACCCCCTCCGCACAATGCCCTCGAGGTGGCTGTGGTGGGGAAGAGACGGTTGCCCACCTCCTTCTGGAATGTGTCTTTGCAAAGCAGGTGTGGAAAGAGATGCAGTGGTTTTTGTCGAGGTTCATCCTAAGCAGCTCTAACACATACGGGCTGTTCCCAGGGACGCACACCGAGATAAACATCAACTGCTGCTGGAGGACTATCAATTCGGTGAAAGACGCCCTTTGGTCTGCCTGAAACTTGCTGGTCTTCCAGCGCAAAGAGTTGTCCACGACCGAATGTTGCAGACTGGCACATTCCAAGGTCCAGGACTACGTGCTGAGGGACGCAGTAAAGCTTGGGGCAGCCGCAGCAAAGGCTCAATGGGGAAAGACCACTGTGTAAGGTCCCCCCACCAAGCTGAAAGGAGGGGCTGGATCCATGGGAAACCCCTCGAACTGTATCGGGAAAATTTTCGTTTACTGTAAAATGTAAAAATGTATATGGCATGACAAATGAAATGGAAGGGTTGTGAGGCAACTCATGATTGTATTGAAGGAAACTGACCACCTTTGCACTGTTTGTATTTTTTGACTCGGTGCTGTTTGAAACTGTTTCGTAATGTATTTTTTACAGATTTTTATGAATAAAGTATATTTTGGAAATATAAGGAAAAACTTTTCCCACCAATTCTATATTTGCCATGCAGGGAACATTTCCATGGGTCCCCAATGGTGGATTAATGTCCCTACAGTTTGCTTCCTGCTCCACAGGACTTCCCCCGCCCACCACCACTTAAAATTGCCCCTTTAATACTTAACTGACTCTATTTGGCTGTTTGCCTGTGACTCGCTGGTGAATTGCCTGATATGAGCCTTTTATGCTGTATGCAAGCCAAGAGGTATCTGCAAAATTCATTTTTTAATGAAGAACTTAGATAAAACATAATGTTATGTTGCATTTAAACCTGAAATGAGATGTGATTCAGTAGTGCAAACAGAAAATATTGGAAATATTCATGTACAAATGGAACGGACCTAGTCGAGGACCCTGTCAACCACAGTGCAGGTAGTGTGATCTTGTAGTGTAAGGCAGTTTTTTATATGATTCCAAGAAGGATGCAACATTGATACATCTGACTTGACAGGAAGGACCTTGCCAAACTGCAGGCTCAGTTCATGAGTGAGGTGACAGCCCACTTAATTGCTCCCTCTGTCCCACTTATCGGTAGATTGCTTTTAAGACATTGGGCAACATTTTGCAGACATCCAAATTCATGGAGTCCACAGCCAGAATAAACTGAAATATTCAGTTTCGACAAAGAATGCAGCAAGCATATGTATCACCAGCATTCAGAGCTGACAGACAATAGATTTATCTGTTTTGAGTAGAGGACAAACAAGCAAATCCAGCCCATTAATTCCTATAATGAGGGAGAAGAGATCGGAGGGAGTGGTTTTTCTGGAGGTAATTGTTTTCAAATCAAATCACTGCTATGTACGGGCAAGGCCTCTGAATAGAGCCCGGATGAATTCAAAGCACTTTTGTTGCTGGTATGTTAATGAATCCTATACAAAGACAATCTTCTTCCTCACGAACATGATTCAAACTAATATTTCTAATAACATAATGTCTTGATGTCATGGTATTTGAAGTAATCATTAACTAATCTGATGCTTTGCTTTGTTCCTGAACTGTTGTTCCTGAACTGGTTTTATTGGTGTGAGAATAGTCAACAAGTTTACTGCTGCAGGTAAACGCTGAGTAAACAGCGATACAGTGTGGAAGCAGAATAGTTTCAGGTAGTAAAATGGAAATTATACTACCCCAGTATTTTTTATCAGGTTGTAAACTCACATGCGAGTCCAGGAAGGTTGCGAGTTCAATCCCGAGTTGCTGAATTAGCTGATCTCAGCAGTAAGTATGCAATAGTTAGCCTCAGCGTCCTGTTTAGAACATAGAACAGTACAGCACAGTACAGGCCCTTCGGCCCACGATGTTGTGCCGAACCTTTAACCTACTCTAAGATCAAACTAACTACCTACCCTTCATTCTACTATCATCCATGTACCTATCCAAGAGTCGCTTAAATGTCCCTAATGTATCTGCTTCTACTACCACCGCTGGCAGCGCATTCCACGCACCCACCACTCTCTGTGTAACGAACCTACCTCTGACATCTCCCCTAAACCTTCCTCCAATCACCTTAAAACTATGCACCCTGGTGACAGCCCTTTCCGCCCTGGGAAAAAGTCTCTGGCTATCCACTCTATCTATGCCTCTCATCATCTTGTACCCCTCTATCAAGTCACCTCTCATCCTTCTTCGCACCAATGAGAAAAGCCGTAGCTCCCTCAACCTTTCTTCGTAAGACATGCCCTCCAGTCCAGGCAGCATCCTGGTAAATCTCCTCTGCACCCTCTCTAAAGCTTCCACATCCTTCCTGTAATGAGGCGACCAGAACTGAACATAACATTCCAAGTGTGGTCTAACCAGGGCTTTATAGAGCTGCAGCATAACCTCGCGGCTCTTAAACTCAATCCCCCTGTTAATGAAAGCCAACACACCATACGCCTTCTTAACAACCCTATCAACTTGGGTGGCAACTTTGAGCGATCTATGGACACAGACCCCAAGATCCCTCTGTTCGTCCACACTACCAAGAATCCTGTCTTTAAGCCTGTATTCTGCATTCAAATTCGACCTTCCAAAATGAATCACTTCACACTTTTCCAGGTTGAACTCCATCTGCCACTTCTCAGCCCAGCTCTGCATCCTGTCAATGTACCGTTGCAACCTACAACAGCCTTCCACACTATCCACAACTCCAGCAACCTTTGTGTCATCGGCAAAATTGCTAACCCAGCCTTCCACTTCCTCATCCAAGTCATTTATAAAAATCACAAAGAGCAGAGGTCCCAGAACAGATCCCTGTGGAATTCCACTGGTCACCGAGCTCCAGGCTGAATACTTTCCATCTACTGCCACCCTCTGTCTTCTATGGGCCAGCCAATTTTGTATCCAGACAGCCAACTTTTCCTGTATCCCATGCCTCCTTACTTTCTGTCATAAAAGCAAAATACTGCGGATGCTGGAAATCTGAAATAAAAACAAGAAATGCTGGAATCACTCAGCAGGTCTGGCAGCATCTGTGGAAAGAGAAGCAGAGTTAACGTTTCGGGTCAGTGACCCTTCATCGGAACTGACAAATATTAGAAAAGTCACAGGTTATAAGCAAGTGAGGGGGGGGGGGGGGGGGGGGCAAGAGATAAAAGAGACAAACGAAAATCCCGTCGGAGAGAAGAGCAGAACTTCTTCAAGGTAGGCATTCCTGGAAGAGAAGTGGCAGTGAATTAAACACTAAAATAAAAGCAAAATACTGCGGATGCTGGAAATCTGACTTTCTGAATGAGCCTACCATGGGGAACCTTATCAAACGCCTTGCTAAAATCCATATACACCACATCCACTGCTCTTCCTTCATCAATATGTTTTGTCACATCTTCAAAGAATTCAATAAGGCTTGTGAGGCATGACCTGCCCCTCACAAAGCCATGCTAACTGTCTCTAATCAAACCATGCTTTTCCAAATAATCATAAATCCTGTTTCTCAGAATCCTCTCCAATAATTTGCCCACTACCGACATAAGACTGACTGGTCTATAATTCCCAGGGTTATCCCTATTCCCTTTCTTGAACAAGGGAACAACATTTGCCACCCTCCAATCATCCGGTCCTACTCCAGTCGACAGTGAGGATGCAAAGATCATCGCCAAAGGCGCGGCAATCTCTTCCCTCACTTCCCATAATATCCTTGGGTATATCCCGTCTGGCCCCGGGGACTTATCTGTCCTCATATCATTCAAAATTTCCAGCACATCCTCCCTCTTAACATCAACCTGATCAAGCATATCAGCCTGTTTCACGCTGTCCTCACAAACGACCAGGTCCCTCTTACTAGTGAATACTGAAGCAAAGTATTCATTTAGGACCTCCCCTACCTCCTCCGACTCCAGGCACAAGTTCCCTCCACTATCCCTGATCGGCCCTACCCTCAGTCTGGCCATCCTCTTGTTCCTCACATAAGTGTAGAACGCCTTGGGATTTTCCTTAATCCTACCCGCCAAGACTTTTTCATGTCCCCTTCTAGCTCTCCTAAGTCCATTCTTCAGTTCCTTTCTGGCTACCTTGTAACCCTGTTAGATTGTATAAAATCTACAAAGTTTCTCCACTTCTGTTCACTATCCAGTAAATTTTGTTTGGGTATCCAGTGAGGAGGAAGGAATTGAAATCGGGAATTGAAAGCCAGTCTCAGAAAGGTGCCATGAAGCTACCATTGAATGTCATAAAAGCCCATCTGGTTCATTAATGTTCTTTAGGGAAGGAAATCTGCCATCCTTACCTGGTCTGGTCTTATTTTATTTTTATTTAGAGATACAGCACTGAAACAGGCCCTTCGGCCCACCGAGTCTGTGTCGACCATCAACCACCCATTTATACTAATCCTACATTAGATTAGATTAGAGATACAGCACTGAAACAGGCCCTTCGGCCCACCGAGTCTGTGCCGACCATCAACCACCCATTTATACTAATCCTACACTAATCCCATATTCCTACCAAACATCCTACCAAACATTAGTCGAAGAGACTTAGCAGTTGGCAGGAAAAAAGACAGAAGCGCAAGGAGAGAGCCAACTGTGTAACAGCCCCGACAAACAAATTTTTCTGCAGCATCTGTGGAAGAGTCTGTCACTCTAGAATTGGCCTTTATAGCCACTCCAGGCGCTGCTCCACAAACCACTGACCACCTCCAGGCGCTTACCCATTGTCTCTCGAGACAAGGAGGCCAAAGAAGAAGAACATTAATCCCATATTCCTACCACATCCCCACCTTCCCTCAATTCCCCGACCACCTACCTACACTAGGGGCAATTTATAATGGCCAATTTACCTATCAACCTGCAAGTCTTTGGCCGTGGGAAGAAACCGGAGCACCCAGCAGAAAGCCACGCGGTCACAGGTAGAACTTGCAAACTCCACACAGATAGTACCCAGAATTGAACCCGGGTCACTGGAGCTGTGAGGCTGCGGTGCTAACCACCGCACCACTGTGCTGCCCTGGTCTACATGTGACTCCAGACCTCAGCAATGTGATTGACTCTTAACTGCCCTCTGAAATGGCCTAGCAAGCCACTCAGTACAAAGGCCAGTAGGAATGGGCAATAAATGCTGGCCTTTCCAGCGATGCCCACATCCCATGAAAGAATGTTTTTTTAATTCAGAAAACAAAACGCATCAATTTCGGTGATTACAGGAGGCAGAAGGAAAAGCCAACCAAAATAAGGCACACAGACACACAGTACATTGCTATTTAGATACTGTCAACACCAGACTCACATCATCTACTCATTGCAGACAAATCACATGCACCCTCTAGGCAATGTGTATCGATTAAAACATTAAATATACATGGTTTACAATCCTTTAAAACATGCAGTGAAATAAAAGCTGATACCTCACATATATTCATGTTGCACAATAACACTGCAATAAAAATAAAACACTTTTTTCTAAGACTTAAAAAAAAAACTTGTATTTCACATCCTCATGATATTCCAGTGTTTGGCAGGTAATTTCGTTCTGAGTCATACAGCACAGAAACAGGTCCTTTGGCCTATCTATTCTAATCCCATTTTCCAGCACTTGGCCCGTAGCCTTGTATGCTATGGCGTTTCAAGTGCTCATCTAAATACTTCTTAAATTTTGTGATCTTTCCTGCCTCTACCACCTCGTCAGGCAGTGTGTTCCAGATTCCAACCACCTTCTGGATCAAAAAACTTTTCCTCAAATCCCCTCTAAACCTCCTGCCCCTGACCTTAAATCTATGCCCCCTGGTTACTGACACCTCCGTTAAGGGAAAAAGTTTCTTCCTGTCCATCATATCAATGCCCCTCATAATCTTGTATACCTCAATCATGTCCCCCCTCAGCCTTCACTGCTCTAAGGAAAACAACCCCAGCCTTTTCAGTCTCTCTTCATAGCTCAAATGCTCCAGCCCAGGCAACATCCTGGTGAATCTCCTCTGCACCCTCTCCAGTGCAATCACATCCTTCCTATAGTGTGGTGACCAGAACTGTACACAGTACTCCAGCTGTGGCCTAACTAGCGTTTTATACAGCTGCATCATAACCTCCCTGCTCTTATATTCTATGCCTCAGCTAATAAAGGCAAGTTTCCCATATGCCTTCCTAACCACCTTGTCTACCTGTGCTGCTGCTTTCAGTGATCTATGGACAAGTACACCAAGGTCCTTCTGTACTTCCTAGGGTCCTACCATCCATTGTATTTTCCCTTGCCTTGTTAGCCCTCCCAGAATGCAAGGCAAGGGAATGTACAATGGATGGTAGGACCCTAGGAAGTACAGAGGGCCGAGGCATAGAATATAAGAGCAGGGTGGTTATGATGGAGCTATGTATAACTCTAGTTAGGCCACAGCTGGAGTACTGTGTACAGTTCTGGTCACCACACTATAGGAAAGATGTGATTGCACTGGAGAGGGTGCAGAGGAGATTCACCAGGATGTTGCCTGGACTGGAGCATTTCAGCTATGAAGAGAGACTGAAAAGGCTAGGGTTGTTTTCCTTAGAGCAGAGAAGGCTGAGGGGGGACCTGATTGAGGTATACAAAATATGAGGGGCATTGATAGGTTAGATAAGAAGAAACTTTTTCCCTTAACAGACGGGTCAATAACCAGGGGGCATAGATTTAAGGTAAGGGGCAGGAGGTTTAGAGGGGATTGGAGGAAAAGGTTTTTCACTCAGAGGGTGGTTGGAATCTGGAACACACTGCCTGAAGAGGTGGTAGAGGCAGGAACCCTCACAACATTTAAGAAGAATTTAGATGAACATTTGAAATGCCATAGCATACAAGGCTACGGGCCAAGTGCTGGAAAATAGGATTCGAATAGTTAGGTGCTTGTTGGTCGGCACAGACACGATGGGCCAAAGGGCCTGTTTCTGTGCTGTATAACTCTGTGACTATTTGCGACACCACCAATTTTCGTGTCATCTGCGAACTTACTGATCATACCTCCTATATTCACATCTAAATTAATTGTTTTGAAGTGTAGTCACTGTTTTCCTGTATCTTGGTGAAGTGGGTTAAGGAATAAATATTGGCGTAAATAACTAAATAAAAGTGCCCCGCCCCACTTCAAATATTGTCATGGGATTTTTCTTCTGCCCACCTGAAAAGGTGCCTAGTTTACCTGCTCAAGCCCTGCAGGGTGGAGCTTGCAGCCTTCACCTTCTGACTCAGAGGTGAGAGTGTCAGCACTGAGCCAAGCTTAGCATCATTTTAACTTCCTTCATTCCATTATGATGAAAATAAACAAGCTGCACTCGAAAAAGAAAATCACAGTTTACTCTGTTATAATTGTGGCAACAATTATAAAAACGATTGCATTTATATAGGGTCTTTACAGACTACAGGATGCCCCAAAGTGCTTTACAGCCAATTAAGTACTTTTGAAGCTTAGCCACTGTTGTAGGAAACACAGCCAGTTTGCTCACAACAGGATCACACAATAAACAATGTGCTAATGACCATTCTATCAGCCTCCAAATAGTTAGAGATAGAGGAACAAAAATGCAGGGAAATCACAGAGATGTGCAAGAACTATAGAGTGGTGACATTGGGGGACCTTAATTATGCAAATATCAAATGGGAGAATGTTAGAGTAAAGGGTGAGAAAGGGGAGGAATTTCTGAAGTGTGTTCAGGAGAAATTCCTTTACCTTTATGTTCTCGGTCCAACTAGAAAGTGAGAGTGGACATAGCGGAAGGTTTTCCTCGAATCATCCAATCTTCCCTAGATAAAGGGGAGTTGCCAGAGGATTGGAGAGTAGCAAATGTAACATCCTTATTCAAGAAAGATGTAAGGACATTTCTAGTAACTACAGGCGGTCAGTTTAACATCTGTGGTGGGTAAAATTTTAGAAACAATAATCAGGGGAAACAATCAACAGGCACTTGGAGAGGTTTGAGTTAATTAATGAAAGCCAGCATGGATTTGTAAAAGGCAGATCATGTTGATTAATCTAATTGAATTTTTTGATGAAGTAACAGAGGAGGTTGATGAAGGGAATGAAACAAATGTTGTCCAGAGGGATTTTAAGAAAACGTTTGACAAAGTACCACATAAAAGGCTTGTTAACAACAAATTTGTCAATTTGTATATAAAATTGGCTTAAGCACAGAAAAAAGTGACTTGTTTTCAGACTGGAGAATGGTAGACAGTGGTGTTCTCCAAAGTTCAATGTTAGGACCACAGCTTTTTTTAAGATATAAATGACTTGGGTACTGGAATACAGAGTAAAATTTACATTTTTTTTTGATGATTCCAAATTTGGGGGTGTGGCAAACAGTGAGGATGATACCAATCGACTGCAACAGGACATAGGCTAGCAGAATGGGCAGACAAATGAAAGATGAAATTTAATACAGAGAAGTGTGAGGTGATGTATTTTGTCATAAGAGATAGGGAGAGCCAATATATACTTAATGGCACAGTTCTAAAGAGTGTGCAGGAACAGAGGGACCTGGGGCTCATGTGCATAGATCTTTGAAGGTGGCAGGACATATTGAGAGCAGTTAGCAAAACATATGGAATTTTGGGCTTCATCACAGAGAATCACAGAAGGAGGCTATTCGGCCCATCATGTCCACACCGGCTGTCCGAAAGAACAGTTCACTTAGTGCCATTCCCCTGCCTTCTCCCTGTTACCCTGCACATTCTTCCTTTGCAGATAACAGTCTAATTCCCTTTTGAATGCTTCAATTGAACCTGCCTCCGCCACGTTCTCAGGCAGCGCATTCCAGACCTTAACCACTCGCTACATGAAAAAGATTTTCCTCATGTAACTTTTGTTTCTCTTACCAAATACTTTAAATCTGTGCCCTCTCGTTCTCGATCCTTTCACGAGTGGGAACCATTTCTCTCTATCTACTCTGTCCAGACCCCTCATGATTTTGAATACCTCTATCAAATCACCTCTCAGCCTTCTCTTCTCCCAGGAAAACAGTCCTAATTTCTCCAATCTATCTTCATAACTGAAATTCCTCATCCCTGGAACCATTCTTGTGAATCTTTTCTGTACTCTCTCCAATGCCCTCATGTCTTTCCGAAAGTGCAGCACCCAGAACTCCAGCTGAGGTCGAACTGGTGTTTTATGTAAATTCAACATAATTTCCTTGCTCTTGTACTCTATGCCCCTATTAATAAAGCTCAGGATACTGTATGCTTTATTAACTGCCCTCTCAACCTCAATCTTATAGAGGTATTGAATATAAAAGCAGGGAGGTACTGCTGAACCTTTATAAAGCTCTGGTTAGGCCACAACTAGAGTATTACGTCCCACTCTGGTCACCACACTTTAGGAAGGATGTTAGGGGCCTTGAGTGGGTACACAGGAGATTTACCAGAATTATTGCAGGAATGAGGGATTTTAGCTACAAGGTTAGGTTGGCGATGCTGGGGTTGTTCCCCTGGTGCAAAGGAGGTTGAGGGGAGATTTTATCAAGTCGTTCAAGATGATGACAGGTTTAGAGAAGGTAGACAAAAAAAAGCTGTTCCCTTTAGCTGATGGTACAAGGACTAAGGAACACAGATTTAATATTTTGGGCAAGAGATCTTTTTTGTTGAGCAAGTGGTAATACAAAGAACAAAGAACACAGAAAATTACAGCACAGGAACAGGCCCTTCGGCCCTCCAAGCCTACGCCGATCCAAATCCTCTATCTAAACCTGTCGCCTATTTTCTAAGGGTCTGTATCTCTTTACTTCCTGTCCATTCATGTATCTGTCTAGATATATCTTAAAAGACGCTATCGTGCCTGCGTCTACCACCTCCGCTGGCAACGCGTTCCATGCACCCACCACCCTCTGCGTAAAGAAATTTCCACGCATATCCCCCCTAAACTTTTCTCCTTTCACTTTGAACTCGTGTCCCCTTGTAATTGAATCCCCCACTCTGGGAAAAAGCTTCTTGCTATCCACCCTGTCTATACCTCTAATGCCCTGGAACTCGATGCCTACGATGGTGGTTGTGAAGATGATCAATTATTTTAAAAAGAAATTGGATGGCACTTGAGGGAAATAAACATGCAGGGTTCTGTGGAGAGAGTGGGGGAATGGGGCTGACTGTTTGCTGTACAGAGAGCCGGCATGGACTTGATGGGCAGAATGGCCTCCTGTGCCATAATGTCTGTATGACTCTATGAGCAGATAATCTGTTTTTCATGATGTTGGTTAAGGGGTACATATTGGCCAGGACATTGGAAAAATGCCCCAGCTCCTCTTCGAAATAGTGCCATGGATTCTTCTATGTGCACCTGAGAGGGCAGACGGGTCCTCAGTTTAATCTTTCATCCAAAAGATTAATTACTTTGTCTGAAGACGTGGAGTACAGGGAGTAGGGTGCACAGGGGATGGGATGCACAGGATGCGGGGTACACTGTGGGCAGGTGGGGGGGTGCAGGGTGGGTCCACAGGGGGCTGGATGCTTTTGGGGTGGGGGACAAAGGGGGCACAGGAGTCGTGGCGTGCAGGTGGTGAAGTGTGTACAGGCTCAGATATGTAAAGTGAAACAGGAGTGGGGCACATGGGATGAGCAACACAGGGGGTTAGGATGCGTAAGAGGAGCGACACACGGGGGATTGTAGGGGTGGAACAAACCAGGGGTATGACATTTGGGGTGCACAGAGGGTGGGATGCACAGTATGTGGGGCACCCATTGAGTGTTTGGGCATGGGATGAGTTTCACAATACACACACATTTTGAATTGTCTCACAGAGCGCCTAATGTAATAAAAGCAAAATACTGCGGATGCTGGAAATCTGAAATAAAAACAAGAAATGCTGGAAATACTCAACAGGTCTGGCAGCATCTGTGGAGAGAGAAGCAGAGTTAACATTTTGGGTCAGTGACCCTTCATCAGAACTGGCAAATATTAGAAATGTCAAACGTTATAAGCAAGTAAAGCGGGGGTGGGGCAAGAGATAACAAAGGAAAAGGTGTAGATTGGACAAGGCCACAGAATAGCTGACCAGAAGGTCATGGAGCAAAGGCAAACAATATGTTAATGGTGTGTTGAAAGACAAAGCATTCGTGCAGATAGGGTGTTAACGGACTGAAAATTGAACAGCAGCAAGTACAAACATGAAAAAAAAAACAGTGGATAAGCAAACTGAACAAACTAAGATGAAATAAAATAAACATACAAAAAAAAATTTTTTTAATGTAAAAAAATAAAAAAAAAATAAAAAAATGAAAGTGAAATGGGGGGCCTGTCATGCTCTGAAATTATTGAACTCAATGTTCAGCCCGGCAGGCTGTAGTGTGCCGAATCGGTAAATGAGATGCTGTTCCTCGAGCTTGCGTTGATGTTCACTGGAACACTGCAGCAAGCCCATGATAGAGATGTGAGCATGAGAGCAGGGGGGAGTATTGAAATGGCAAGCAACCGGAAGCTCAGGGTCCTGCTTGCAGACTGAGCGGAGGTGTTCCGCAAAGCGGTCACCCAGTCTGCGTTTGGTCTCCCCAATGCAGAGGAGACCAGATTGTGAGCAGCAAATACAGTTTACTACATTGAAAGAAGTACAAGTAAATCACTGCTTCACCTGAAAGGAGTGTTTGGGGCCTTGGATAGTGAGGAGAGAGGAGGTAAATGGGCAGGTATTACACCTCCTGCGATTGCAAGGGAAGGTGCCATGGGAAGGGGACAAGGTGGTGGGGGTAATGGAGGAGTGGACCAGGGTGTCGCGGAGGAAACGATCCCTTTGGAATGCTGACAGGGGAAGGGAGGGGAAGTTGCATTTGGTAGTGGCATCACGCTGGAGGTGGCGGAAATGGCAGAGGATGATCCTTTGGATATGGAGGCTGATGGGGTGAAAAGTGAGGACAAGGGGAACCCTGTCACGGTTCTGGGAGGGAGAGGAAGGGGTGAGGGTAGAGGTGCGGGAAATGGGCCGAACACGGTTGAGGGCTCTGTCAGCAACAGTTGTACCTGTTGCACCTAATTGTAATACTGTTTGCTGATTATCAACGTTCAGCATGGAGCAAGCTCTATCCGTACTAACAACTGATTGACTGTTTACATAAGAATATAAGAAATAGGAGAAGAAGTAGGCCATTTGGCCCCTCAAACCTGCTCCACATTCAATACGACCGTGGCTGATCTAATCTTCACCTCAACTCCACTTTCCCACCTGTTCCCCATAATTCTTGACTCCCCTTTATTTCAAAAATCTATCTCAGCTTTGAACAGATTCAATGATTCACCCTCCACTGCTCTCTGGGGTAGAGAATTCCAAAGATTAATGATCCTCTGAGAGAAGAAATTCCTCCTCATTTCTGTCTTAAATGGAAGACCCCTTATTTTGAAACTATGCCCTCTAATTCTAGCCTCCCCAACAAGGAGAAAAAGCCTCTCAGCATCTACCCTGTCAAGCCCCCTCAGAATCTTAAATGTTTCAATAAGATCACCTCTCAATATTCTAAACTCCAAACTGCTCAACCTTTCCACATACAATAACCCCTTCATCCCAGGAATCAACCTCGTGAACCTTCTCTGAACTGCCTCCAATACAAGTATATCCAGCCTTCAATAAGGTGACCAAAACTGTACATGGTCTCACCCTGTACAGTTTTAATATGACTTCCCAACTTTTATACTCTATTTCCCCTTGCAATAAAGGCCAACATTCCATTTGCCTTCCTAGGTACTTGCTGTACCCTCATGCTAAATTCTTGTGATTCATGTATGGGAACACCCAGATGTCTCCCTATGTAAATAATATTCAACTTTTCTATTCTTCCTGCCAAAGTGGACAACCTTACATTTTCCCACATTATACTCCATCTGTCAAATTTTTGCCCACTAACTTAACCTATCTATATCTCTTTGCAGACACTTTGTGTCCTCTTCACAACTTGCTTTCCTACCTATCTTTGTATCACCAACAAATTTGGCTGCAATACACTTGGTCCCTTCATCCAAGTCATTAATATAGATGGTGAATAGTTGAGGCCCCAGCACTGTTCCCTGTGGCGTCCCACTAGTTACAGTTTATGGGCTGTCTGACCCCATTTAAGGGCAATCAGTACCTCTTAAAGGGGAGGTGCATTTTGGCAGTGGTGAGGGGAGGTCCTGTTCCCCCTGGTGGGGTGGTGGTGGTTGTGCACAGAAAGCCTCCAGTCATCACCTCCGCCACCAGTGGGAAGAGATTGCTGAGAAGGTCAATATCAGAAGCTAAGCTCCCAGAATATAGCTGCAATGCTGAAAGATGTTCAATGATCTCACCAGAATTGAGCAGGTAAGAATCCAACTCCCTTACTTTCCCTCCACCTCACTACTCACAATAGTCTCCTCCCCACTTTCCTTCACTCTTCTTTAATCACTGCCCTCACCTCATTCCACATCCTTTTCCTCATGCTCACACACTCACCACTTTTGCAACCCTGATCTTGCCCAGACCTTACATCTTACATACGACGTACTAGCTACTCTACCATTGCAGACTTGTTCCCTAAACACCTCAAAACTTGCAGACTTGTTCCCTAAACACCTCAAAACTATCACCAGCATACTTTATGACATTTCTCTCTTCTAGGAAATGGTTGCACTCAACAGGATGTTGTCAGTGGAGGAGGCCAGGGTCAGCTGAACACCCTATCCTCCATGGAAGATAGTGTGCTGGGCATTCTGGGAAGAGTCATGGTCATGGTGAGTGACAGATTTTTTCACACTCGTTTCTTTTTCCCTTCCTACTTCTGTCTCACCCTACATCTTCTGCATAAAGCACTGTTGATGCTTTACCAGCCGCTTCTCTCTCTGCTCAAACTTTACATTAAAAATACCCTTACCCCTTATCATTTCATGTGAATATATGGAGACAGCACTGCCACAGAGGTGACACAGGAGGTGAGCCTTCCTGATGATGCAGCATCACTGGATCTCACCCTTGTAACCATTAGCTCAGAGACTGGCACTACATGTACTTTGGAGGCTAGATTAGAAGAGGAGTCTTCACCTAGTGAATCAACAGGTACAAATGTGCAGGAGTCAGAGCAGGGAGATAGGATGCTCCAGGTGCCAGCTCACTGGAAGGCGAGATTTCTTCCTGGGCCTGCTGCGGAGGACAAGGCTACTGAAGAAGGCAGATGAGTATCTACTAGGAGAACTGGGCAGCCTACAAGTGAGCTTCAAAACAGTGTCACTGAGCATAAACTAGGTGTGTCAAGGTATGCAGACATGGACTGAGTGGTCAGTTCCATCAACACGACAGTGGTGCCCACCATTGTGTAGCCTCTTCTAATATATCACAGCTTCTGTGGAAGCTCAAACAAGTGCCACGGGGTGGCCTTAGGGGCCAGTGTTGAAAGAGGCTTCCACGACATCATGTTGTAGACCCAGTAAAAACACATACAGTAAAAACACATCTAGCAAAAACACATAAGAACTTAGTTAAAACAAAGGGGCTACTGTACTGTTCTCACAGAGCCACAGCAGAGCTAAAGCACAGTCCCAGGACTTGTCCCTTGGCTTTATGGGAGAAGCACCTGCTGTCCTCTCTCAGGGTGACACCGTGCTAGCTACCGTGCTACCCACTCCACCAGTGGCTTTGTTTGTGCCACACAGACTGGAGGAAGAGGGAGCTGTTCCATGGGATGGACATCGTTTAAACCAGATTGGGAGCAGTGTCATGGTGAACAGAATATCCAGGGCAGTAGATGCAGGAGATAGGGTTCTAAACTAATAAGAGGGAGGGAGGGTTCAGGTATGGGTATAACTATAAATCTGAAGAGAAAAGTCAAGTCTGTAGAGTAGAGTAGTGATTTGGATAAAATCAAGCAGTTTGTGTCAGGAAAAGAGTTTAATAATGGTAATAGAACATTAGTGACTAAGACCACTTCAGGGACAAAAATAGAAGTTAAATTTAAAGGTGCTATATGAATGCGCAAAGCATTTGTAAGAAGATAGATGAATTAATTGCACAAATAGAGATAAATTGATCTGGTAGTGATTACTGAGACATGGTTGTAGGATGGCCAAAGTTGTGAAATAGAAAAGTGGCAAAATGGAAAAGAAGGTGGGGTAACCCTGAAACTAAAGGATGCGATAAAGTCAGTAAAGGACCTTAAGCTAGAAAATCAGGATGTAGAGTCAGCATGGGTGGGAGTAGTTTATAGGTCCCATATTAGTGTTAAACAGAGTATAAATTAAGGTGGTAGAAGAGCCAATTAGGCAACAGACTACTTTAGATCTTGTATTACATAATGAGACAGGGTTAATTAGTAATCCTATATTAAAGGATACTCTGGGAAAGAGTGATTATAATATGACAGAATTTCATATTAAGTTTAAGAGTGATGTAGTTAAATCCTAGAGTCTTAAATTTAAACAGAGCCAATTACGGAGTTATAAAGGACATGCTGACGAAGGTAGATTGGGAAATTAAATTAAAAGAGGTGACAGTAGATAAGCAATTATAAGTGTTTTAAAGAAATGATTTATAATTCACAACAAATATACACTCCCTTGAGGAATAAAAACTCCACTGGAAAAATGGTACAGACATGGTTAAAAGAAGAAGCTTACAACATTGCTGAACCAATGAGCCTGAGGATTGAGAGGGTTTTAAGTAAAGGAAGTAAATAAAAATATTGAGAAAGGGGAGAATAAACTAGCCAGAAATTAAAAAAAAGATTGTAAGAGTTTTTACAAATTTGGAAAAAGGAAGAGATTAGTGAAATTAAATGTAGGTCCCTTAGACACTGAGACAGGGAAAAATATAATGCGGAATAAAGAATTGGCAGGGACATTGAACAATTATTTTGTCTCTCTCTTCGCAGTAGAAGGTACAAAATACATTCCAGAAATTGTGGGGAATAAGAATGTAATGAGAATGTGGAACCTAAAATAATTAATATTAGTAAAGGTAAGGTACTGTAAAAATTAATGGGACTAAAAGTTGACAAATCCGTTGGATCTGATTGCCTACACCCTGGGGTTTTGAAAGAGGTAGCTGCAGAGATAGTGGATGCAATGGTTTTGTCCTCCGAGAATTCCCTAGATCCTAGAACAGTCCCTGTAGATTGAAAGATAACAAATATAACCCTGCTGTCCTCAAGAAAGGAGAGAAAACAGGGAACTTTAGACAAGTTAGCCTGACATCAGCAGTAAGGTGTCATGCTGTGGCAATGTTCTACCCAAGGACAGGTCCTCTGCTCTTTTTCTTCACAGAGGAGAGAGATAAGCATGACTAGGGAAGAGGGTATATGAGAAAAGAGAAGCAGAGTTAACGTTCCGAAGAAGGGTCACTGACCCGAAACGTTAACTCTGCTTCTCTTTTCACAGATGCTGCCAGACCTGCTGAGTGGTTCCAGCATTTCTTGTTTTTATTTCAGATTTCCAGCATCCGCAGTATTTTGCTTTTATATAAGAGGGTATATGAGGTGGCTTCCTTAGACTGGAACGAGAATTGAACCTGCACTGTTGGCATTATTCTGAACCACATGCTAGCCAACTGAGCTACCCAGTCCCCCTCCAGTAGTAGGGTAAATGCTAGAATCTTCCATTAAAGACTTGATGACAGGATACTTGGAAAATCACAATATGATTAGGCTGAGTCAGCAAGATTTTGTGAAAGGAAGATTGTGTTTGACAAATGTATTTGTGTTGTTTGAGAGTGTAACAGGATAGATAAGGGGTAACCAGTGGATGTAGTATATTTGGATTTTCAGAGGGCATTCGATAAGGTGCCACAAAAGAGGGTGTTACATAAGATTAGGACTCATGGGAATGGGGGTAATATATTAGCAGAGATTGGCTAACAGACAGAAAATTGAGTGGGAATAAACAGGCCATTTTTGGGAGTCAGGTTGTAACTTGTGGAACGCCTAAGGATCAGTGCCTGACCTCAGCTATTTACAGTCAATATCATTGATTTAGATGAGCAGACTGTGTGTAATGTATCCAAGCTAATGATACAAAGTTAGCTGTAAAAGTAAGCTGTGAGGAGGATATAAAGAGGCTGCAAAAGGATGTAAGTAGGATAAGTGATTGGGCAAGTCGGTGGCAGGTGACATATAATGTAGGGGAAGGTGAAATTATCCACGTACGGAGGAAGAAAGAAAAAGCAGAATATCTTCGTAAAGGTGAGAGACTATAAATGTTGATAATAGGCTCTTGTACACAAATCATAGCAAGTTAACAGGCAGGTACAGCAAGCAATTAGAGAGGCAAATGATATGTTAGCCTTTATTGCAAGGCGTTGACGTATAAGAGTGAGTAATGTTGCTGCAATTTTATAAGGCTTTGGTGAGACCACACCTGAAATACTATGTACACGTTCGATCTCCTTACCTAAAGAAAAACATACTTGCCTTGAAGGGGGTGCAAAAAAGGTTCACTAGATGGATGAGCTGGACATACAGCCAACCAAATCGGAACTCAGTGATGCCATTGATTCTCTAGCCAGCGGAAAAGCCCCTGGAAAGGATGGCATTACCCCTGAAATAATCAAGAGTGCCAAGCCTGCTATACTCTCAGCACTACATGAACTGCTATGCCTGTGCTGGGACGAGGGAGCAGTACCTCAGGACATGCCAATATCATCACCCTCTATAAAAACAAAGGTGACCGCGGTGACTGCAACAACTACCGTGGAATCTCCCTGCTCAGCATAGTGGGGAAAGTCTTTGCTCGAGTCACTCTGAACAGGCTCCAGAAGCTGGCCGAGCACGTCTACCCTGAGGCACAGTGTGGCTTTCGTGCAGAGAGAGCGACCGTTGACATGCTGTTCTCCCTTCGTCAGATACAGGAGAAATGCCGTGAACAACAGATGCCCCTCTACATTGCTTTCATTGATCTCACCAAAGCCTTTGACCTCGTCAGCAGACGTGGTCTCTTCAGACTACCAGAAAAGATCGGATGCCCACCAAAGCTACTAAGTATCATCACCTCATTCCATGATAATATGAAAGGCACAATTCAACATGGTTGCTCCTCATCAGAGCCCTTTCCTATCCTGAGTGGTGTGAAACAGGGCTGTGTTCTCGCACCCACTCTTTTTGGGATTTTCTTCTCCCTGCTGCTTTCACATGCGTTCAAGTCTTCAGAAGAAGGAATTTTCCTCCACACAAGATCAGGGGGCAGGTTGTTCAACCTTGCCCGTCTAAGAGCGAAGTCCAAAGTACGGAAAGTCCTCATCAGGGAACTGCTCTTTGCTGACGATGCTGCTTTAACATCTCACACTGAAGAGTGTCTGCAGAGTCTCATCGACAGGTTTGCAGCTGCCTGCAATGAATTTGGCCTAACCATCAGCCTCAAGAAAACGAACATCATGGGGCAGGACGTCAGAAATGCTCCATCCGTCAATATTGGCGACCACGCTCTGGAAGTGGTTCAAGAGCTGCAGCTCTTGTTGGACCGCATGACGGCTCTGGAGCTGCGAATGGACTCACTTTGGAGCATGCGCGATGCTGAGGAGGTCGTGGATAGCACGTTTAGTGAAATGGTCACACCGCAGATTAGGATTGCTGAGGGAGAAAGGGAATGGGTGACCAAAAGGCAGAGAAAGAGCAGGAAGGCAGTGCAGGTGTCCCCTGCGGTCATCTCCCTCCAAAACAAGTATACCATTTTGGATACTGTTGAGGGAGATGGCTCACCAGGGGAAGGCACAGTGGCGCAGTGGTTAGCACCGCAGCCTCACAGCTCCAGCGACCCGGGTTCAATTCTGGGTACTGCCTGTGTGGAGTTTGCAAGTTCTCCCTGTGTCTGCGTGGGTTTCCTCCCACATGCCAAAGACTTGCAGGTTGATAGGTTAATTGGCCATTATAAATTGCCCCTAGTATAGGTAGGTGGTAGGGAAATATAGGGACAGGTGGGGATGTGTTAGGAATATGCAATTAGTGTAGAATTAGTATAAATGGGTGGTTGGTGGTCGGCACAGACTCGGTGGGCAGAAGGGCCTGTTTCAGTGCTGCATTTCTAAACTAAAGCTAGCCAGGTTCATGGCACCGTGGCTGGCTCTGCTGTTCGGAAGGGCGGGAAAAAGAGTCGAAGGGCTATAGTCATCGGGGATTCGATTATAAGGGGAGTAGATAGGCGGTTCTGTGGTCGAAAACGAGACTCCCGAATGGTATGTTGCCTCCCAGGTGCACGGGTCAGGGATGTCTCAGATCGGCTGCAGAACATTCTGAAGGGGGAGGGTGAACAGCCAGTTGTCATTGTGCACATAGGCACCAATGATATAGGTAAAAAAGTGGATGAGGTCCTACAAGCAGAGTTTAGGGAGTTAGGAGCCAAGTTAAAAAGTAGGACCTCAGAGGTAGTAATCTCAGGATTGCTACCAGTGCCACGTGATAGTCAGAGTAGAAATGAAAGAATAGTCAGGATGAATGCGTGGCTTGAGAGATGGTGCAGGAAGGAGGGGTTCAGATTTTTGGGACATTGGGATCGGTTCTGGGGGAGGTGGGACTATTACAAATTGGACGGTCTACACCTGGGCCGGACTGGAACCAATGTCCTTGGGAGTGCTTTTGCTAACGCTATTGGGGAGAGTTTAAACTAATGTGGCAGGGGGATGGGAACCAAATGAGGAGGTCAGTGGACAGTAAGGAGGTAGTAACTAAAGTCTGTAAGGAACTAGATAATGAAGTAAGCGTGACTAAGGGGAAGAGTAGGCAGGGAGCAGAGGGTGTGGTGGTCTGAGGTGCATTTGTTTTAATGCAAGAAGTGTAGTAGGTAAGGCAGATGAACTTAGGGCTTGGATTAGTACCTGGGAGTATGATGTTATTGCTATTACTGAGACTTGGTTGAGGGAAGGGCACGATTGGCAACTAAATATCCCAGGATATCGATGCTTCAGGTGGGATAGAGAGGGAGGTAAAAGGGGTGGAGGAGTTGCATTAATGGTCAAAGAGGATATCACAGCTGTGCTGAAGGAGGGCACTATGGAGGACTCGAGCAGTGAGGCAATATGGGCAGAACTCAGAAATAGGAAGGGTGCGGTAACAATGTTGGGGCTGTACTACAGGCCTCCCAACAGCGAGCGTGAGATAGAGGTACAAATATGTAAACAGATTATGGAAAGATGTAGGAGCAACAGGGTGGTGGTGATAGGAGATTTTAATTTTCCCAACATTGACTGGGATTCACATAGTGTTAGAGGTCCAGATGGAGCAGAATTTGTAAGGAGCATCCAGGAGGGTTTTCTAGAGCAGTATGTAAATAGTCCAACTCGGGAAGGGGCCATAATGGACCTGGTGTTGGGGAATGAGCCCGGCCAGGTGGTTGAAGTTTCAGTAGGGGACTAATTTGGGAATAGTGATCACAATTCCGTAAGCTTTAAAATACTCATGGACAAAGACGAGAGTGGTCCTAAAGGAAGAGTGCTAAATTGGGGGAAGGCCAACTATACCAAAATTCGGCAGGAGCTGGGGAATGTAGATTGGGAGCAGCTGTTTGAAGGTAAATCCACATGTGATATGTGGGAGGCTTTTAAAGAGAGGTTGATTAGCGTGCAGGAGAGACATGTTCCTGTGAAAATGAGGGATAGAAATGGCAAGATTAGGGAACCATGGATGACAGGTGAAATTGTGAGACTAGCTCAGAGGAGAAAGGAAGCATACATAAGGTCTAGGTGGCTGAAGAAAGACGAAGCTTTGAAAGAATATTGGGAACGTAGGAC
The DNA here is from genome assembly GCF_036365525.1 of Heterodontus francisci. NCBI lineage: Eukaryota > Metazoa > Chordata > Chondrichthyes > Heterodontiformes > Heterodontidae > Heterodontus > Heterodontus francisci. The sequence goes on from NC_090397.1 coordinate 3,157,765, forward strand.
CAATCTGAAACGAGGAATTAAGAGGGCTAAAAGGGGTCATGAAATATCTTTAGCAAACAGGGTTAAGGAAAATCCCAAAGCCTTTTATTCATATATAAGGAGCAAGAGGGTAACTAGAGAAAGGATTGGCCCACTCAAGGACAAAGGAGGAAAGTTATGCGTGGATTCAGAGAAAATGGGTGAGATTCTAAACGAGTACTTTGCATCAGTATTCACCGAGGAGAGGGACATGACGGATGTTGAGGTTAGGAACAGATGTTTGATTACTCTAGGTTAAGTCGGCATAAGGATGGAGGAAGTGTTGGGTATTCTAAAAGGCATTAAGGTGGACAAGTCCCCAGGTCCGGATGGGATCTATCCCAGGTTACTGTGGGAAGCGAGAGAGGAAATAGCTGGGGCCTTAACAGATATCTTTGCAGCATCCTTAAACACGGGTGAGGTCCTGGAGGACTGGAGAATTGCTAATGTTGTCCCCTTGTTTAAGAAGGGTAGCAGGGAAAATCCAGGTAATTATAGACCGGTGAGCCTGACGTCAGTGGTAGGGAAGCTGCTGGAGAAGTTACTGAGGGATAGGATCTATTCCCATTTGGAAGAAAATGAGCTTATCAGTGATAGGCAACATGGTTTTGTGCAGGGAAGGTCATGTCTTACCAACTTAATAGAATTCTTTGAGGAAGTGACAAAGTTGATTGACGAGGGAAGGGCTGTAGATGTCATATACATGGACTTCAGTAAGGCGTTTGATAAGGTTCCCCATGGTAGGCTGATGGAGAAAGTGAAGTCGCATGGGGTCCAGGGTGTACTAGCTAGATGGATAAAGAACTGGCTGGGCAACAGGAGACAGAGAGTAGCAGTGGAAGGGAGTTTCTCAAAATGGAGACATGTGACCAGTGGTGTTCCACAGGGATCCGTGCTGGGACCACTGTTGTTTGTGATATACAGAAATGATTTGGAGGAAAGTAAAGGTGGACTGATTAGCAAGTTTGCAGACGACACTAAGATTGGTGGAGTAGCAGATAGTGAAGGGGACTGTCAGAGAATACAGCAGAATATAGATAGATTGGAGAGTTGGGCAGAGAAATGGCAGATGAAGTTCAATCAGGGCAAATGCGAGGTGATGCATTTTGGAAGATCCAATTCAAGAGTGAACTATACAGTAAATGGAAAAGTCCTGGGGAAAATTGATGTACAGAGAGATTTGGGTGTTCAGGTCCATTGTTCCCTGAAGGTGGCAACGCAGGTCAATAGAGTGGTCAAGAAGGCATACGGCATGCTTTCCTTCATCGGACGGGGTATTGAGTACAAGGGTTGGCAGGTCATGTTACAGTTGTATAAGACTTTGGTTCGGCCACATTTGGAATACTGCGTGCAGTTCTGGTCGCCACATTACCAAAAGGATGTAGATGCTTTGGAGAGGGTGCAGAGGAGGTTCACCAGGATGTTTTCTGGTATGGAGGGCACTAGCTATGAAGAGAGGTTGAGTAGATTAGGATTATTTTCATTAGAAAGACGGAGGTTGAGGGGGGACCTGATTGAGGTGTACAAAATCATGAGAGGTATAGACAGGGTGGATAGCAAGAAGCTTTTTCCCAGAGTGGGGGATTCAATTACTAGGGGTCATGAGTTCAAAGTGAAAGGGGAAAAGTTTTGGGGGGATATGCGTGGAAAGTTCTTTACGCAGAGGGTGGTGGGTGCCTGGAACGCGTTGCCAGCGGAGGTGGTAGACGCGGGCATGATAGCGTCTTTTAAGATGTATCTAGACAGATACATGAATGGGCAGGAAGTAAAGAGATACAGACCCTTAGAAAATATGCGTCATGTTTAGATAGAGGATCTGGATCGGCGCCAGCTTGGAGGGCCGAAGGGCCTGTTCCTGTGCTGTAATTTTCTTTGTTCTTTGTTCTTTGTTCGTTCTACCTAGGCTCAACTGTCACCAATAACCTGTCTCTAGATGCAGAAATCAACAAGCGCATGGGAAAGGCTTACACTGCTATGTCCAGACTGGCCAAGAGAGTGTGGGAAAATAGCGCACTGACACAGAACACAAAAGTCCGAGTGTATCAGGCCTGTGTCCTCAGTACCTTGCTCTATGGCAGCGAGGCCTGGACAACGTATGTCAGCCAAGAGCGACGTCTCAATTCATTCCATCTTCGCTGCCTCCGGAGAATACTTGGCATCAGGTGGCAGGACCGTATCTCCAACACAGAAGTCCTCGAGGCGGCCAACATCTCCACCTTGTACACACTACTGAGTCAGCGGCGCTGGAGATGGCTTGGCCATGTGAGCCGCATGGATGATGGCAGGATCCCCAAAGACACATTGTACAGCGAGCTCGCCACTGGTATCAGACCCACCGGCCGTCCATGTCTCCGCTTTAAAGACGTCTGCAAACTCGACATGAAATCCTGTGACATTGATCACAAGTCGTGGGAGTCAGTTGCCAGCGTTCGCCAGAGCTGGCGGGCAGCCATAAAGACGGGGCTAAAATGTGGGGAGTCGAAGAGACTTAGTAGTTGGCAGGAAAAAAGACAGAGGCGCAAGGGGAGAGCCAACTGTGCAACAGCCCCGACAAACAAATTTCTCTGCAGCACCTGTGAAAGAGCCTGTCACTCTAGAATTGGCCTTTATAGCCACTCCAGGTGCTGCTTCACAAACCACTGACCACCTCCAGGTGCGTATCCATTATGTCTCGAGATAAGGAGGCCAAAGAAGAGATTGATTCCTGGGATGAGAAGGTAGTCTGAGAAGGAGAGATTGAGTAGATTGGGCCTATATCCTCTGGAGCTTAGAAGAATGAGAGGTGACCTCAATATGGAAAAGTCTTAGAGGGATTGACAGGGTTGGTGCTGAGACACAGTTTTCTATGGCTGGAGAATCAAGAACAAGGGGTCATAGTCTCAAGATAAGGGGTTGGCCATTTATCTGAAATGAAGAGAATTTTTTTTCCCCAGAGTGTTGTGCATCTTTGGAATTCTCTGCCCCAGAGGGATGTGGATGCTCAGTCGTTGAGTATAGTCAAGGCTGTGATTGGTAAGTTTTTGGGTACAAGGGATATGGGGATAGGGCGGGAAAGTGGGGTTGAGGTAGAAGTTCAGCCATGACCTTATTGAATTGCGAAACAGGCTTGATGAGCCATTTGGCCTAATCCTGCTCTTATTTCTTCTGTCTTCTGCCTTGACCCAGACCTAAATGTTGCAGTCTGGGGCCAGGCCCTCAAGGCCCCGAGGCACTGGTGGTTATTCACCAAGGCTGAAGTATCCTCAGTGAAAGCTCAGCATCCTCCTACACCCAAACTGTAGCTACTGGAGAAACACCTCATGATGAAGGGTCACTGACCTGAAACGTTAACTCTGCTTCTCTCTCCACAGATGTTGCCAGATCTGCTGAGTATTTCCAGCTTTTCTTGTTTTTATTACGAAGAAAGGTATTTTCTTTACTTATTAAAATACTTGAAAACCTCACACCACGCTTATACATCACACTAATTTATGATGGCGAAATCCCTTGCTGTTAAAAGTCCCAAACTCCTCCCAGTAGTAATGGGTTGGATCTCCCAGATATTTTTAGAAATCAATGTCCTCTTCACTCACTTCTCCGAGCACTTCTGGCCTGGTCGTCCGTGAATAAGGCGATTCCTGGTGATCCTGTTGGTCTTCCACTTCTCCACAAGCTTCAACTTTCAGAACAGGTTCAAGTCTTCGCAGCCTTTCGCTGTCTCAGGTTTCAGAGATCAGGGGTCCGGCCCCTCTCTCTCGAGGCTGCAACTGCTGGTTGTCTTCCTTACAGACTTTTCACAAGGCAGCAACCACTGGTTTCCTCTCTTACGGCCTGCCTGCCTTCAGAAAATCTGTTAAAATTATCTGGACTCAAAAGTCAATAGCTTATTATCCTGTTCCAATATGCAAAGTCTGGTATCACAGAGCCACCTGGGCCTACCATTGTTCTCAGGCTGCTTGGTACATTTACATCTGCCCCCCCCCCCCCTTTGGAAGGCCAAAATCCTTTGTTTTTCAGATGTTACCCCTGCAGTCTCTTTTTCTTCAAAAAAGTCTTTGATCTGTCTTGCCCTTTAGCAGGGTGGATGTGAAGTCACCTGACCTTCCAGACTCAATCTTAAATTTTTCAAAATCACAATTTTTAAAACATAATCATGTTCCAAAGCCCCAGCGTTCATAACACAGACATACTCTGCTTAATATCGAAAAGAATATATTTAAAAACAAGCCTGACTTCCAATTTTTAATTCTACTCTAATGTTATTAATAACACATTTCACAAATTCCGCAGTATCACCACATAAGAAATCATCAGTGTATCGTGAAGGTGCCTGAAAGTTTCTCTTTATTTATATTTTATTTATTTCGAGATACAGCACTGAAACAGGCCCTTCGGCCCACCGAGTCTGTGCCGACCAACAACCACCCATTTATACTAACCCTTCAGTAATCGCATATTCCCTACCATCTACCTACACTAGGGGCAATTTACAATGGCCAATTTACCTATCACCTGCAAGTCTTTGGCGGTGGGAGGAAACCGGAGCACCCGGCGAAAACCCACGCGGTCACAAGGAGAACTTGCAAACTCCGCACAGACATTACCCAGAATTGAACCCGGGTCCCTGGAGCTGTGAGGCTGCGGTGCTAACCACTGCGCCACTGTGCCGCCCAATAAAACATTGCGGGATCTGCTTTTACTTAAACACATTCTATTTTCAACAAAACAGATTTCATTGAAAAATACCAGACTCTGGAAGCATCATTTAGGCCACAGACACATTTGTTTAGTTTCCATAGTTATCCTTCTGTATCTGCTGCCTCTTTGGCTGGTTTCAGAAAGACTTCTCTCTGAAAAATATCTCCCTCCAGAAATGCAACTTTTACATCAATTGGTCTATACTCCCAAGAATATGTGGCAAGAGAGCGAAAAAGATTCTCAAGATTATTTTCCCAGCTGTGGAAGAATCCACTCTTACATCTGTGTAACCCTGTCACATCCTTCCTTAAATAAGGAGACCAAAACTGCACACAGTATTCGAGATGTGGTCTCAACTGAAGCGTAACATCCTTACTTTTATTTTCAATTCCTCTCATAATAAAGGATAGTAGTCCATTAGCCTTTTTTATTACATGCTGTACCTACAGATTAACTTTTTGTGACTCATCAGTTAGAAAACCTAGATACCTCTGCACCTCGGAATTTTTCCCAGGGTGGAAATGTCAGTTTCTAGGGGACATAGGTTTAAGGTGCGAGGGGAAAGTTTAGAGGGGATGTGCGAGGCATGTTTTTTTACACAGAGGGTGGTGAGTGCCTGGAACTTGCTGCCGGGGGAGGTGGTGGAAGCAGGTACGATAGCGACGTTTAAGAGGCATCTTGACAAATACATGAATAGGATGGCAATAGAGGGATACGGACCCCGGAAGTGCAGAAGGTTTTAGTTTAGACAGGCATCAAGATCGGCGCAGGCTTGGAGGGCCGAATGGCCTGTTCCTGTGCTGTACTGTTCTTTGTTGTTTGAAGAGATGGTGTGAGGGGGAGGGTTTTAGATTCCTGGGACATTGGGACCGGTTCTGGGGGAGGTGGGACCAGTACAAACTGGACGGGTTACACCTGGGTAGGAGCGTGACCGATGTCCTCGGGGACGTATTTGCTAGAGTGGTTGGGGAGGGTTTAAACTAAAATGGCAGGGGGATGGGAACCTTTGCAAGGAGTCAGAGGAGGGGGGATCAAAGACAAGAACAAAAGACAGTAAGGGAAATAAGAAAAGTGATAGGCAGAGAAATCAAGGGCCAGAATCAAACAGGGCCATAGTGAAAAATAGTGGGAAGGGAACCTGTAATGTTAAAAAGACAAGCCTTCAGGCTTTGTGCCTTAATGCGTAGAGCATTTGCAATAAAGTGGATGAATTAATCGCGCAAATAGATGTAAATGGGTATGATATAGTCGGGATTACGGAGACATGGCTGCAAGGTGACCAGGGATGGAAAATGAACATACAGGGGTATTGAGTATTTGGGAAGGACAGAAAAAAATCAAAAGGCGGTGGAGTTGCATTATTGGTTAACGAGGAAATTAACGCAATAGTGACGATGTGGAATCTGTATGGGTAGAGCTGAGAAACACTAAGGGGGTTGTATATTGACCCACAAACTGTAGTGGTGATGTTGGGAATGGCATTAAACAGGAAATTAGAGACACAGGCGATAAAGGAACATCTGTAATTATGGGTGACTTTCATCTGCATATGGATTGGGCAAATCAAATTAGTCAGAATACCGTAGAGGAGGAATTCATGGCGTGTATACAGGATAGCTTTCTGGACCAACACGTTGAGGAACCAACTAGAGAACAGGCCATCATAGACTGGGTATTGTGTAATGAGAGAGGAATAATTGACAATCTAGTTGTGCGAGACTCCTTGGGAATGACTGACCATAATATGATAAAATTCTTCATCAAGATGGACAGTGACGTAGTTGATTCAGAGACTAGGGTCCTGAATCTTAATAAAGGAAACTACGAAGGTCTGAGGTGCGAGTTGGCTATGATGGACTGGGAAATGTTACTTAAAGGGATGACGGTGGATAGGTAATTGCAAACATTCAAACAGCTCATGGATGAACTGCAACAATTGTTCATTCCTGTCTGGTGTAAAAGCAAAACGGGAAAGGTAGCCAAACCAGGGCTTACAAGGGAAATTAGAGATAGCATCATATCCAAGGAAGAGGCATACAAATTCACCAGAAAAAAAACAACAGACCTGAGGATTGGGAGCAGTTTAGAATTCAGCAAAGTAGGGCCAAGGGATTGTTTAAGAAGGGGAAAATAGAGTATGAGAGTAAGCTTGTGGGGAACATAAAAACTAACTGTAAAAGTTTCTCTCGGTATGTGAAGAGAAAATGATTAGTGAAGACATATGTAGGCCCCTTACAGTCAGAAACAGGGGAATTTATTCTGGGGAACAAAGAAATGGCTGACCAACTAAATGCATACTTTGGTTCTGTCTTCACAAAGGAGGACACAAATATCATACCAGAAATGTTGGGGAACACAGGGTTTAGTGAGAGAGAGGAACTGAAGGAACTCAGTATTAGTAGAGAAATGGTGTTGGGAAAATTGATGGGATTGAAGGCCGATAAATCCCCAGGGCCTGATGGTCTGCATCCCAGAGTACTTAAGGAAGTGGCCCTAGAAATAGTGGATGCATTGGTGATCATTTTTCAAGATTCTATAACTCGGGAACAGTTCCTACAGATTGGAGAGTAGCTAATGTAACCCCACTATTTAAAAAGGGAGGTAGAGAGAAAGCAGGGAATTATAGACCAGTCAGCCTGATGTCAGTAGTGGGGAAAATTCTCGAGTCCATTGTAAACGATTTTATAGTAGAGCACTTAGAAAACGGTGGTAGAATCGGACAGAGTCAGCATGGATTTACAAAAGGGAAATCATGCTTGACAAATCCACTAGAATTCTTCGAGGATGTACCTAGTAGAGTTGATGAGGGGGAGCCAGTCGATGTGGTTTATTTGGACTTTCAGAAGGCTTTGATAAAGTCCCACATAAGAGATTAGCATGTAAAATTAAAGCGCTTGGGATTGGGGGTAGTGTATTGTGATGGATAGAAAATTGGTTGGCAGACAGGAAACAAAGAGTAGGAATAAAGGGGTCTTTTTCCGAATGGCAGGCAGTGACTAGTGGGGTACTACAGGGATCAGTGCTAGGACCCCAGCTATTCACAATATATATTAATGATTTAGATGAAGGAACTAAATGTAATATCTCCAAATTTGCAGTTGACACAAAACTGGGTGGGAGGGTGAGTTGTGAGGAGGAGACAGAGAGGATGCAGGGTGATTTGGACAAGTTAAGTGAGTGGGCAAATGCATGGCAGATGTAGTATAATGTGGATAAATGTGAGATTATCCACTTTGGTAGCAAAAACAGGAAGGCAGACTATTATCTGAACAGCTATAAACTGAGAGAGGGGAATATGCAACTAGACCTGGGTGTTCTAGTACACCAGTCGCTGTAGGTAAGCATGCAGGTGCAACAGGCGGTAAAAAAGGCAAATGGTATGTTGACCTTCACAGTGAAAGGATTCAAGTACAGGAGCAGGGTTGTCTTGCTGCAATTATACAGAGCCTTGGTGAGGCCACAACTGGAATATTGCGTGCAGTTTTGGTTTCCTTATCTGAGGAAGGATGCTTTTGCTATCGAGGGAGTGCAGCAAAGGTTTACCACATTGATTCCTGGGATGGCGGGACTGACGTATGAGGAGAGATTGGTTCGGTTGGAATTATATTCGCTGGAGTTCAGAAGAGTGAGGGGGAAATCTCATAGAAACCTGTAAAATTCTAACAGGACTTGACAGGGTAGATGCAGGAAGGATATTCCCGATGGTGGGGAGTCCAGAACCGGGGGTCATAGTCTAAGGATATGTCGTAAACCTTTCAGGACTGAGATAGGGAGAAATTACTTTACCCAGGGAGTGGTGAGACTGTGGAATTCGCTACCACCGAAAGCAATTGAGATCAAAACATTATATGTTTTCAAGAAGGAGTTAGATATAGCTCTTGGGGCGAAAGGGATCAAAGGGTATGGGGCGAAAGCGGCATCAGGGTATTGTGTTGGATGATCAGCCAGGATCACAATGAATGGCGGAGCAGGATTGAAGGGCCGAATGGCCTACTCCTGCTCCTATTTTCTATGTTTTTGTGTTTCTATATCCATTAGTCTATGGACAAAATTCCAAATTGCTTTCTGTGCTGTGTGATAGTCCTCCCAATCTGGACAGTACTACAATTAATTCCTTTTTTTGTTGCAATTTTGAATGTAGGACATGGGCTTTTATCAAGGCTGAGGACTTGGAGAAAATTTTGGAGATCTCTGAGGCACCTTATAAGATCATCCGAGACAGAATTTAATTAAGGAGGTTTGGTGCATTCTAAAAGACAGGGTAATAGGGAATCAAAAGGCCCTGGTAAGGTAATGGCTGCATTTGCTGGCAACACAACCACTAGGTGGCGCTGCATTGGCACATGTGCGAATGCAGCCTGTTCAACAAAAATTTCACAGTCAGCGACGTTCTGGCCTCTGCCAGGACTAAAGATGGCGCTGCTCAAATAATCACACAAAGGCAACGTAAAGCAACACAAAAGCCATGTGTTTACATGGCAGTGGGGAATGGCCAGAGCTCTTGGGCCGGGGAGGGGGGAATGGCTGTAGAGATTGGGCGGGGTAGAATGACTGGAGAGATTGGGTAGGGGAGAATGGCCGGAGAGAGCCGGTGGGGAGGAGGAGGAGAGCACACCCGCTGCCACCAAGGTTTTTGGCCGCTCTCTCCCCGTTTCCCCCCACTTCCCCACCCTCTCCCCCCCGCTCTCTCCCCCTCCCGCTTTCCCCGGCATCTCCCACGCTCTCTCTCCCGTGTTAAGCGATGATGTCATCTGCGCATGTGCCAACTGGTCCTGGCAATGCAGAACGCAGCGCCCGCGCAGAACGCAGGAGCCCGTTTGTGCATGTGCGCACGTTGGCGCAGTCGGATGCAGTCAGCAGCCGGCTGCGTTGTCAACAATCACTTTGTAAGGTAATACGTCATGATGGTAAGACAGTAGTTATGAAATACAGCAATCAAATTGTTAATGCTCATTGCTCATGATTAATCAGAATTAATTACAAAATCTTGGACTCTGAGCAGTTGATAGAAGTAAACGAAGTAACTTGTACCGCAAATGTTCACGTGTTTTGTGATGAAGATCTTGAGGAACAGAATGCAGCTGGACAGTGGGAATGTGAGTGATCTGTAAAAAGTATCGGAGGACAACACCATGTTCTATTATAAACCTTCCATTGGCATTTAACTTTAATGAGGCAGTTGCCATGAATGTAAAGGTATGGGAGAAAGGCAGAAATATTTTCATTCTACATTTTATAGACTGGTGACCAGGTTTAGTCTTTCGACAATAATTCTTCGTAAGGAAAAAGGTTATTATCGACAAAACCATGGAGAATTGGATGGGGACTCGATTTGGGACAACAGCAAAGTTTCTGAGTGATCAGGACAGACAGGACAGAGCTATCATCATCCACAGGCCAACTGCCCAGATTTCGTACTTGGGTGACATATACTCCAGAGGAGTCAAGTGAATGGAGGAATGCAACAATTGTGGGACCTGTAGGAAACGCTAGAGGTAAACTTAAATATCGGTTGAATGCTCAGGATGATGGCCAAGAAGTATGGTCTGGCTAAGCGGGGGTGAAAGAGTGGAGAGTAAGAAAGTGCAGTGGAAGTACTCCTAGTGAGTCCAGAAGTGCATCTTGCCTGAGAAAACAATCACATACCAGAGGAACACCCTCTGATAGTGCAAGAGGGCGATCTCACAGTAGTTTCGAGATACAGCACTGAAACAGGCCCTTCGGCCTACCGAGTCTGTGCCGACCATCTACCACCCATTTATACTAATCCTACACTAATCCCATATTCCTACCACATCCCCACCTGTCCCTATATTTCCCTACCACCTCCCTAAACTAGGGGCAATTTATAATGGCCAATTTACCTACCAACCTGCAAGTCTTTTGGCTTGTGGGAGGAAACCGGAGCACCCGGAGGAAACCCACGCAGACACAGGGAGAACTTGCAAACTCCACACAGGCAGTACCCAGTACTGAACCCGGGTCGCTGGAGCTGTGAGGCTGCAGTGCTAACCACTGTGCCACCCAACAGAGTCCCAACAGACACAAAAGTGCAAGTACAGGCCTTAGCTTGAATAGATTACACAATTTTTCAAAATTCGCTAGATTCTTGAAAGGCTCCATCAGACTGGAAAGTAGAAAATATAACCCCTCTATTCAAGAAGTGGGGTGGGGGGAAGGTAGAAAACAGTGGGGATGTGGTAGTGAATATGGCATTAACGTAGGATTAGTAAAAACGGGTTGTTGTTGGTCAGCACAGACTTGGTGGGCTGAAAGGCCTGTTTCAGTGCTGTATCTCTATCACAATCAACAAAGAACAAAGAACAGTACAGCACAGGAACAAGCCATTCAGCCCTCCAAGCCTGCGCCGATCTTGATGCCTGTCTAAAGTAAAACCTTCTGCACTTCCGGGGTGCGTATCCCTCTATTCCCATCCTATTCATGTATTTGTCAAGATGCCTGTTAAACGTCGCTATCGTACCTGCTTCCACCACCTCCCCCGGCAGCAAGTTTCAGGCACTCATCATCCTCTGTGTAAAGAATTTGCCTCACACATCCCCTCTAAACTTTGCCCCTCGCAGCTTAAACCTATGTCCCCTAGTAACTGACCCTTCCACCCTGGGAAAAAGCTTCTGACTATCCATTCTGTCCATGCCACTCATAACTTTGTAAACCTTTATCATGTCGCCCCTCCACCTCCGTCGTTCTAGTGAAAACAATCCGAGTTTATCCAACCTCTCCTCATAGCTAATGCCCTCCAGACCAGGCAACATCCTGATAAACTTCTTCTGTACCCTCTCCAAAGCCTCCACATCCTTCTGGTAGTGTGGCGACCAGAATTGTATGCAGTATTCGAAGTGTGGCCAAACTAAGGTTCTGTACAAATAAAAACAAGAAATGCTGGAACCACTCAGCAGGTCTGGCAGCATCTGTGAAAAGAGAAGCAGAGTTAACGTTTCGGGTCAGTGACCCTTCATCGGAACTGACAAATATTAGAAAAGTCACAGGTTATAAGCAAGTGAGGTGGGGGTGGGGCAAGAGATAACAAAGATTGAACCAGGCCACATAGGGTTCTGTACAGCTGCAGCATGACTTGCCAATTTTTATACTCTAAGCCCCGACCGATGAAGGCAAGCATGCCGTATGCCTTCTTGACTACCTTATCCACCTGCATTGCCGCTTTCAGTGACCTGTGGACCTGTACGCGCAGATCTCTCTGCCTGTCAATACTCCTAAGGGTTCTGCCATTTACTGTATACTTCCCACCTGTATTAGATCTTCCAAAATGCATTACCTCACATTTGTCCGGATTAAATTCCATCTACCATTTCTCTGCCCAAGTCTCCAACCGATCTATATCCTGCTGTATCCTCTGACAATCCTCATCACTATCCGCAACTCCACCAACCTTTGTGACGTTCGCAAACTTACTAATCAGACCAGCTACATTTTCCTCCAAATCATTTACATATTCTACAAACAGCAAAGGTCCCAGCACTGATCCCTGAGGAACACCACTAGTCACATTCAGAAAAGCACCCTTCCACTGCTACCCTCTGTCTTCTATGACCGAGCCAGTTCTGTATCCATCTTGCCAGCTCACCTCTGATCCCATGTGACTTCACCTTTTGTACCAGTCTGCCATGAGGGACCTTTTCAAAGGCTTTACTGAAGTCTATACAGCCAACATCCACTGCCCCTCCTTCATCAATCATCTTCGTCACTGCCTCAAAAAACTCGATCAAGTTAGTGAGACGTGACCTCCCCTTCACAAAACCATGCTGCTTCTCGCTAATAAGTTCATTTGTTTCCAAATGGGAGTAAATCTTGTCCCGAAGAATCCTCTCCAATAATTTCCCTACCACCGACGTAAGGCTCACTGGCCTATAATTTCCTGGATTATCCTTGCTACCCTTCTTAAACAAAGGAACAACATTGGCTATTCTCCAGTCCTCTGGGACCTCACCTGTAGCCAATGAGGATACAAAGATTTCTGTCAAGGCCCCAGTAATTTCCTCCCTTGCCTCCCTCAGTATTCTGGGGTAGATCCCATCAGGCCCTGGGGACTTATCTACCTTAATGCTTTGCAAGACACCCAACACCTCCTCCTTTTTGATAATGACATGACCCAGACTATCTACACTACCTTCCCGAGACTCATCATCCACCAAGTCCTTCTCTTTGGTGAATACTGATGCAAAGTACTCATTTAGTACCTCGCCCATTTCCTCTGATTCCACACATAGATTCTCTTCTCTGTCTTTGAGTGGGCCAACCCTTTCCTAGTTACCCTCTTGCTCTTTATATACGTATAAAAAGCCTTGGGATTCTCCTTAATCCTGTTTGCCAATGACTTTTCATGACCCCTTTCACCCCACCTGAATCCTTGCTTAAGTTCCTTCCTACTGTCTTTATATTCCTCAGGGGAGTCGCCTGTTCCCAGCTTTCCAGCCCTTACGAATGCTTCCTTTTTCTTTTTGACTAGGCTCACAATATCCCTCGTTATCCAAGGTTCCCGAAACTTGCCAAACTTATCCTTCTTCCTCACAGGAACATGCCGGACCTGGATTCTAATCAACTGACGTTTGAAAGCCTCCCACATGTCAGATGTTGATATACCTTCAAACATCCGCTCCCAATCTAAATTCTTCAGTTCCTGCCTAATATTGTTATAATTAGCCTTCCCCCAATTTAGCAGCTTCACCCGAGGACTACTCTTATCCTTATCCACAAGTACCTTAAAACTTACAGAATTATGGTCACTGTTCCCGAAATGCTCCCCTACTGTAACCTCGACCACCTGGCCGGGCTCATTCCCTAATACCAGGTCCAGTACGGCCCCTTCCCTAGTTGGACTATCTACATATTGTTTCAAGAAGCCCTCCTGGATGCTTCTTACAAATTCTGCCCCATCCAAGTCCCTAGCACTAAGTGAGTCCCTGTCAATATAGGGGAAGTTAAAATCACCCACCACTGCAACCCTGTTACCTTCACATCTTTCCAAAATCTGTCTACATATCTGCTCCTCTACCTCCCGCTGGCTGTTGGGAGGCCTGTAGTAAACCCCTAACATCATGACTGCACCCTTCCTATTCCTGAGCTCCACCAATATTGCCTCGCTGCATGACCCCTCTGAGGTGTCCTCCGGCAGTACAGCTGTGATATTCTCCTAAACCAGTAATGCAACTCCCCCACCCCTTTTACAACCCCCTCTATCCCGCCTGAAGCATCTAAATCCCGGAACATTTAGCTGCCAATCCTGTCCTTCCCTCAACCAAGTCTCTGTAATAGCAACAACATCATAGTTCCAAGTACTAATCCAAGCTCTGAGTTCATCTGCCTTACCTGTTATACTTCTTGCATTGAAACAAATGCACTTCAGACCACCAGTCCCGCTGTGCTCAGCAACATCTCCCTGCCTGCTCTTCCTCTTAGTCTTACTGGCCTTATTTACTAGTTCCCCCTCAGTTATTTCACCTGCTGACCTACTGCTCTGGTTCCCACCCCCTACCACATTAGTTTAAACCCTACCGAGTGACGCGAGCAAACCTCGCAGCCAGGATATTTGTGCCCCTCCAGACAGGTCCCACCTGTCCCTGAAGAGATCCCAATGATCCAGATATCTGAACCACTACCTCCTACACCAGCTGTTCAGCCACGTGTTTAGCTGCACTATCTTCCTATTTCTAGCCTCACTGGCACGTGGTACAGGGAGTAATCCCGAGATTTCAACCCTGGAGGTCCTGTCTTTTAACTTTCTACCTAACTCCCTAAACTCTCCCTGCAGGACCTCGTCACTCTTCCTGCCTATGTCGTTAGTACCAATGTGTACCACAACCTCTGGCTCTTTCACATCCACAGAAGTGCTTATCTGTGCCCCTGACTATAGAGTCCCCTATAATTATTGCTCTTCTGCGCTGTGTCCCTCCCTGCTGAACAACAGTGCCAGCCATGGTGCCACTGCTCTGGCTGCTGCTGTTGTTTTCCCCTGATAGGCCATCCCCCCCAACAGTATCCAAACGGTATATTTGTTAGAGAGGGGGATAGCCACAGGGGATTCCTGCACTGACTGCCTGCCCCTTCTAGCGGTCACCCATCTATCTGCCTGCACCTTGGGTGTAACCACTTCTCTAAAACTCCTGTCTATGACGCTTTCCGCCACCTGCATGCTCCTAAGTGCATCCAGTTGCTGCTCCAACCGATCCATGCGGTCTGTGAGGAGCTGCAACTGGGTACACTTCCTGCAGATGTAGTTGTCCGGAACGCTGGAAGCGTCACGGACCTCCCACATCTCACAGGTGAAGCACTTTACCCCTCTAACTGACATTTCTCGCACTAATTAAGAATATAATTTAAAATAAATACTTATTAAATCCTTACTAAATTATGTTTACAATTAACTATATGGTCCCTAGCGCTAGATTTCTACTATCAATATTAAATGCTAAATACACTAATCTCCTCCCTCTGGTTTAGTTACTCCTCTACTTATTAATTAATTAGTTAATTAGGGTTAATTAGTTTATCAATGTTTTCCAGTCCTGAGTGGTGTGAAACAGGGCTGTGTTCTCGCACCCAGACTGTTTGGGATTTTCTTCTCCCTGCTGCTCTCACATGCGTTCAAGTCTTCAGAAGAAGCAATTTTCCTCCACACAAGATCAAGTGGCAGGCTGTTCAACCTTGCCCGTCTAAGAGCAAAGACCAAAGTACGGAAAGTCCTCATCAGGGAACTCCTCTTTGCTGACGATGCTGCATTAACATCTCACACTGAAGAGTGTCTGCAGAGTCTCATCGACAGATTTGCGGCTGCCTGCAACGAATTTGGCCTAACCATCAGCCTCAAGAAAACAAACATCATGGGACAGGACGTCAGAAAATGCTCCATCCATCAATATCGGCGACCACGCTCTGGAAGTGGTTCAAGAGTTCACCTATCTAGGCTCAACTATCACCAGTCTCTTGATGCAGAAATCAACAAGCGCATGGGAAAGGCTTCCACTGCTATGTCCAGACTGGTCAAGAGAGTGTGGGAAAATGGCGCACTGACACGGAACACAAAAGTCCGCATGTATCAAGCCTGTGTCCTCAGTACCTTGCTCTACGGCAGCGAGGCCTGGACAACGTATGTCAGCCAAGAGCGACGTCTCAATTCATTCCATCTTCGCTGCCTCCAGAGAATCCTTGGCATCAGGTGGCAGGACCGTATCTCCAACACAGAAGTCCTCGAGGCGGCCAACATCCCCAGCTTATACACCCGACTGAGTCAGCGGCGCTTGAGATGGCTTGGCCATGTGAGCCGCATGGAAGATGGCAGGATCCCCAAGGACACATTGTACTGCGAGCTCGTCACTGGTATCAGACCCACTGGCCGTCTGTGTCTCCGCTTTAAAGACGTCTGCAAATGCGACATGAAGTCCTGTGACATTGATCACAAGTCGTGGGAGTCAGTTGCCAGCGGTCGCCAGAGCTGGCGGGCAGCCATAAAGGCAGGGCTAAAGTGTGGCGAGTCGAAGAGACTTAGCAGTTGGCAGGAAAAAAGACAGAAGCGCAAGGGGAGAGCCAACTGTGTAACAGCCCCGACAGCCAATTTTATCTGCAGCACCTGTGGAAGAGTCTGTCACTTTAGTATTGGCCTTTATAGCCACTCCAGGCGCTGATCCACAAACCACTGACCACCTCCACGCGCTTACTCATTGTCTCCCGAGACAAGGAGGCCAAAGAAGAAGAAGAGTTAATTAGGGTTAATTAGTTTATCAATGTTTTATTTTCAAATTCAGTGCTGATTCCCCACCAGCCAATCAGGTCACAGCTTTCCTGTGACGTCACTTTTTCAGTTTTTTTTTCCACCCGAGGTAAGTTGCTCTATATACTCGCCGCTCCGGTACTCCGCCCTCCGAGTCTTCTCCCAATCAATCACCTTGCAGCTCCCCTCTGACGTCACTGTTGGCTTTTTTTTTTCAAAACTCCAGCGCGCTGGAAGAGCTCCTCGCCGCTCCACTCCTGGAAGCCACGTATCCATCCGATATATCTTGCTATTTCTACTCTGACTAGCATGTGGCACTGGTAGTAATCCTGAGATCACTACCTTTGAGGTCCTACTTTTCAACTTACTTCCTTGCTCCCTATATTCTGCTTTTAGGACCTCATCCTTTTTTTATTACCTATGTCGTTTGTCCCAATGTGTACCACGACCACTGGCTGTTCACCCTCCACCTTCAGAATGTCCTGTAACCGCTCTGAGATATCCTTCACCCTAGCCCCAGGAAGGCAACATACCATCCTGGAGTCTCTTTTGTGGCTACAGAAATGCCTATCTATTCCATTTACAATTGAATCCCCTATAACTATTGCATTCCCACACTTTTTACTCCTCCCCTGTGCAGCAGAGCCAACCATGTTGCACTGAATTGGGCTGTTGCTGCTTTCCCCTGAGAGGCCATTCCCCCCAACAGTATCCAAAGCAGTATATCTGTTTTTCAGGGAATAGCCACAGGAGATTCCTGCACTGCCTGCCTAGTCCTCTTGCTGTGCCTGGTGGTCACCCATTCCCCTCCTGCCTGTGGAGTCTGAGCCTGCGGTGTGACCACCTCTCTGTATGTGCTATCCACGATACTCTCCACCTCGCGGATGCTCCACAGTGTCCCCAGCTGCCGCTCCAGCTCCGAAACCCGGGCCTCCAGGAATTGGAGACAACTCTTGCACATATGCTGGTCCCGGCTTCCGACATGGAGCACGAGGAGCACACCATGGCTTTGAGCTCTCCTGCCATGACTTAACCTTTTAAATTAAACCTTTTAGAAGATGCTTAATATCAAATAATATCAATTAGTCTAGGGCCCTTCTTCCCTGGTCCTCGTTACTGCAGAGCTCCCTAAAAAACACTACTTACTAGATATGAAAATAAACTGTAGACCTTTCTTACCTTAGTTACTAAGCCAGCTATTTAGAGCTATTCCCTAACAGCAGTTACTCACAAACCAATCACCTTGCAGCTTTCCTGTGATGTCACTGTTGATGCTTTTTTCAAACACTCCAGACTGTGTCTGTGTTTATCCTCCCCAGTCCACTCCGCTCCGCTCTTCCAGGTAAGTGTGGGCCTCGAGCCTCAGGCTGGATTTATCCTCTCCCTTTCTGATGCCGATTCCTCCCAGGTCCGCTCCGCTCTTCCAGGTAAGTGTGGGCGTCGAGCCTCAGGCTGGATTTATCCTCTCCCTCTCGGATGCCGATTCATCCCAGGTCCGCTGCGCTCTGCTCTTCCAGGTATGGATTATATCCTCCAACTGTCTGGAGTGAATACTTTACCTTGCAGTCTGATTGATCTGTTAAAATTTTATGCAACATTTCATCGATCACTGCATGATTCCTTTCATAAAGCCCATTGCTGAAAGGACTTTTAACTGCAGTATTCTGACCATGATGTTCATGTTTTCACACATGCCTCTGAACTCGTCATTGCCAAATTCCCCTCCATTATCAGTCAGAAAGTTCACTGTTGTCCCAAATCCAGTCCCCATCCAATTCTCCATGGTTTTGTTGATAATAACCTTTTTCCTTACTAAGAATTATTGTAGAAAGTCTAAACCTGGTCACCAGTTTACAAAATGTAGAAAGAAAATATTTCTGCCTTTCTCCCATACCTTTAGAGTCATGGCAACTGCCTCATTAAAGTCGCATGCCAATGGAAGGTTTATAATAGAACATGGCGCTGTCCTCTGATACTTTTTTATAGATCTCACAATTCTCACTATTCTCTTCTATTAGTCTTGTATACTCTTCATCAACCACATGGACACCTTTTAGAAGGATTTTTAGCCTTTGACAAGTAGGGTGAACAAATGGTCTATGTAACTTTAAGACAATTTGCTTTTTTTGTCTTTCTGATTTGTAACACCTGATGCCATTAATACTTGTCTGACACTCTGACAAGAAATATTAGGTTTTGTTAAGGGGATACAACAATATCCTGACTGGGTAAACTGCAGATCTAACTGGCCAAAAATAATTGCCTTATCATGCTCTATGTCAAGTTTCATTTGTGCCCTTTTCATAGAAGGTTTACTTAACAACATAGGTATTTCACTAGAGACTATATCAGTAGTTGTCAAATGGCTTACTCCAGCTATTTTATATAGAATGACAACTCTGTTTAGTGACTTCAATGCGTTCTCATCAACAAAATTAAAGGTAGTACTTTTATATTGCTTAACCTTGCATCTATTCACACTATTTAGTGAATCAAGGTAAAGTTTTAACCAATCTGTTCTACATACTGTCAAAGTGCAAGCACTGTCTAGCACTGCACAGTTAAATGAGTCTGCAACTAACACATTCATCACAGGAACAATACTCCTCGTGATCAGTGTAATTTGCTCAGATTCATCATTATCTTCATCCTCTTCCTCAGAATTCTCTGTTTCATGTGTCAATCGAGGGCTTTGCCTATCCGTTTTGGGCAGTTCACCACATAATGATACTCTGAGTCACACCTGCAGTACCTCAGGCATTTCTGGGATTCATTCACCTATTCCAATTCTGTCTTCTGCTGTAATAGCCAGATCTGCTAAAGGTGCCTTCATCCCCATTCTGCCTTTAATCCTTACATTGTACTGATGCCCGCGTCAGTATCTGACCATTTTGAAATCTGGCAATCATTGAATCCTCTATTTGTTGTGTTACTACGGAATGTCCTATTTGTTCCATGAAGGATGAAGGAAATGATAATTTCCCCAGGATTTTTTTTCAAGGCAACAGCATCTGATCCAACAGGGTCTCCCTCTCCGAGAACTAAACAGCAGTTAGAACCAGGAACCTCTCTATATGTGACACCTTAGCACAATCTAGTAATTTAAACACCAGTACTGATCTAGGGATTCCCCAAATTGAATTTTGTCAATATTTTATACAATCTGCTGAAGTCCGTGATGTATTCCTCCATGGAATGATCATCTGTTTTTCCAACGCTATCAATTTCTCACCATGCCTCATAAGCATTTCACACCTTTCTTGTACATTTCATCCAAGAGCTCTATTAGAAAGTCCAAACCTTCATCACTATCCAATTGATGGGCATCAAACTCACAAAATACTTTATTTCTGATTTTACTTCTTGTACGAAGTGACAATGCCACGGCCATATCTTTGTTTCCTTTTTGGTAGGGAAGTAACTTGTGTCCACGTATCCACTTCATTCTTCCACTGATCACAAGCTTCAGACTCCAAGAGCATCGGAGGGTAATCATACCCTGACAATTTACGCTTGCTGTCTGCCATTTTCCACAATGACCACTAGCATTATAGTTTTCTGTCTGATTTTATTTTTTCTTAGTTTCCAACCTTCACTTTTAGGCAATTATTCTCTGCTGCCATGTTATATTCCAGAAAGCCAATTGGTGAAGGATAGAACTGGGGACAATCTTCACAAACTTTTATTTACAGAATTACACATTATAAGCACACACCTCCTAACCCAACAACCACAGTTTTAATCTGTGTCTCTTTATATGGGCTCAAGTGAAGCCCCAGTTTTTGGCCACCACCTGAGTACAATTAAACACAATTAATATACAATTAACAACCATCACTGGGTTAAGCAATGGCATAGGCCCGGATTTTAACTGGGGGCGAGTGTGGTGTGGGACCTTTAATAAATATTGCTTCTCATAATAGTGTAGAATTCATATAGAAATAGTTCTCTTCTCTCTGAATAAGAAAGGTTGTAGAGCAGGCAGCTGGGACAGCGTAGGCCTGTTTTCTCTGCCAAGGACATGACTCTAACACAGCCTCTGAAACAAGACATTCCTAAAGCTGATAAGATGGAGCCTCATGCCCTCTCCAGACAAGTGTCTGGCAGAAGTTTTCAAATGGTACCTAGCACAAGATAAGGTGAAAGGTGACTTTGGGGAGTGGGGGCGGGGGGGAGGTGGGTAGAGTGATTGACAAGGGGGAGGTGACCACTCTTCACACCTTGGGTACCTGTCCTGTACTCATTGGTTAGAAGAGTTTGAACAAATGATTGACATGGGCTTAACTACCAGCTGGCAAAAATTTGAATTTTAGATAATTTCAAAAAATTTTGAAGAATAAAAGGGTCATCTAAAATAGAGAACAAACAAATGTGTTAATAACTGGCACTACTGGGGAATGTATGATTTTTGTTCTATAGATATTTTGAGAATATTGCATTGACTGTAAAGTTCCTCCAGGACTCTTGAATGGGATAGAATGGCAACTAATGGGCTGTGTAAAACTGGATGTGAGTAAGTGATTAAGGGCAAGCGATAGAGACAGAAAAAAAAATCACACTACCAAATCGGAATTGGAAGAATTAGGGAAGTGTGGTTAAGAATTATACTTGACAGCTTTCTCTTGGAGATATTTATATCCTTGCCTATGAGTTTTTTTTTTAAAGAGAACTGCATTTTATAGTCTGGCCACTATCTGAGACATCAGGACCATGCAGGGGGAGAAAAGGAAAGGTCTTCAGACAGACACCCCCTTGATCTTTTGATAAGATCACCTGAAAGTCCAAGAATGGCTTGTATTGGATGTAACATGTGGCATGATATTGGGATAATGGTGTGAGTTGCAGGTGTGATTTGTTGCATGTGAAATATCTAACATGTGGGAATGCATGATGAAGCTGCACTGACGAATGGGTCTCAGACATGCTCAGCTCCTTGACAACAGGACTATATGAGATGGTTAATGTGGCCAGTAGAGTGAGACAACATTTTGAAACATCAAGGCATTGATACATACTCCATAGAGAAACTGACTTTAAAATCAGTATAGAATAGTACCTGTCAGAGGGGGCAAAATCGTTGTGCATTTAACGTAAAGAGGGATATTGAAAATGGATTAAGGCAATTAAGGGCTAGGTCTAGTATTTAGTAAGAACTATCCACAAGTTGGATACAGGTAAAAGGAGAATCTTTTAAGTCCATGCATGATCTTATGTTTCAACCATATGTATTTGACATGCCAATAATTTAGAATTGACTGAGATGATCTGTAAGAGGGGAACGGCAATCTCAGTCGATAACGATTACATTTTACTGCAAAAGTTTTTACATTTATTCTTGCTCGCAGCTTAGAAATGTCTAGGTTACCTAAAAATCAGAAAGTACAGGAAATACTCAGCATGTCTGTCAGTATCTGTGGAGAGAGAAGCAGAGTTAATGTTTCAGATCAGAACCTTTCATCAGAACCCCCTACATCAAGTCACAGAGCTGAAACATTAACTCTGCTTCTCTTTCCACAGATGCTGCCTGACCTGCTTAGTGTTTCCAGCACTTTTTGTTTTTATTGCAGATTTCCAGCACCTGCAGTATTTTGATTTTATTTTAGCTCAAAATCAGTTGTGAGAAGTCAAGTAGGATATTACCTTCGCAAGGGGAGAAGCTGTAAGAAATGGGACATTTAATAAATAATACTTCTCATAACATTATAGAATTCTTATAGAAATAGTTCTCTCTCTCTTAAGAAAGATTCTATTGCAGGCAGCTAGGACAGCGTAAGGCCTGTTATCTCTACTATGGACATGACTCTAACACAGCCTCTGAAATAAGACATTCCTAAAGCTGATAAGACGGAGCATCATACCCTTTCTAGACAAGTGTCTGGCAGAAGTTTACAAACAATACCAAGCACGAGATAAGGTGAAAGGTGACAAGGGGGAAGGTGACGACCCCTGACACCTCGGGTGCCTGTCCTATATTCATTGGTTAGAAGGGTTCGAACAAGTGATTGACATAGGCTGAACTACCAGCCCCCAAAAATAAGGTATATCAATGGATGCTTGGAGGAGCAGAGACAGCAGCTCCCATCTGGCAGAAGATAGAGAGCTTCCTGACACTTCGGATAACTGGAGGAGGTAAAAAAACAGGGTTGGGGGGGTGGGGGGGGGGGGGGCGGAAAGACTGCTCTTTCAGCTGCAGAGATTGGCTGCAAAATCATCTGTTACAGTTTGTATACTTCTTCTATTTAACTTATGCATCATATCTAAACTGTTGCTTTTTAATAAACTTAATAAACAATTTAAAATCACATTATGGGCTCGACTCCCTTCTTTGGGTATCTGTGATTCCCGAACCTAAATCTTACTGTGGGCAGGGGAAGAGCCACACTGCAAGCTGTCCAATGCCCACAGCGTGAGGCCTGGGAGACTGTTGGGCTTGCAGGAGCAATCTGGCTGCTCCTGGCCCTGAATGATATTGTGGGAAGGCAGTGAGATTGGTGCGAGTAAATCTCAAGGGGCTCTCAACATCCCACCCATTGCTTTGTGCTGGGAGAGCAGGGAATTAATTGGCCCCAGTAGTAAAATACAGGATGCAAATAATTCTTTATACCCTTTCCCCAAATTCTTGCTCAAGTGCAATTTACAGAAAATAAACTTCTGCCAGCTACCATTCTCTGTTTTAATGTTGATTCTAGATTAGGAGAATAATAAATGGCCACAAGTAATCTTATCAAGGAGCTGCAATACCATCATCATAAACTGTGAGCAAAGTTCAAATCGTTTCAAAACAGTCACCCAATGCCAGATCTGAGATTAGAGGTTACTGCTCTGTATTGGCTTCCCTCACCTGCTGTCTTCCAATAGGTACAACATTCCTGCCACTATCAAAAAGAAGCTTGCACCGCTTAAAGGGGAAATACATTTTGGCTGCAGGCAACGAGAAGACTGTTCAAAACATGGCAAGAGAAGATACCTGAAAGGTTCCTTGCCTTTCCAGCACTGTACTGGAATTCTGCAGTAGGAGGAACATGCTCCTCCCACCAAGTTGTTAAGCAGCCATGGGTACAGATGGTGAAGGGCAGCAGCGCCAGTAGTGCTCCCAACAGACCTGACTTCACTGTAGGGAGAGGTTTTATGATCTGGCCAGGATTATAAAATGCACGACTCATAACTCCAATCTCTCATCACTGCACTATCTGAATCCCAGCACTCTCCACCCTTCCCTTTCCGAATCCCAGCACTATCCTCCCTTCCCTTCCCGAATCCCAGCACTCTCCTCCCTGCCCTTTCTGAATCCCAGCACTCTCCACCATTCCCTTCCCGAATCCCAGCACCCTCTTCCCTGCCCTTTCTGAATCCCAGCACTCTCCACTATTCCCTTCCCGAATCCCAGCACTCTCCTCCCTGCCCTTTCTGAATCCTAGCACTCTCCACCCTTCCCTTCCCAAATCCCAGCACGCTCCTCCCTGCCCTTTCTGAATCCCAGCACTCTCTGCCCTTCCCTTCCCGAATCCCAGCGCTGTTCACCCTTCCCTTTCCGAATCCCAGCACTCTCCTCCCTGCCCTTCCCAAATACTAGCACTCTCTGCCCTTCCCTTCCCAAATCCAGGCACTCTCCTCCCTTCCTTTCCTAAATTCCAGCACTCTCCGCCCTTCCCTTCCCGAATCCCAGCACTCTCCGCCCTTTCCTTCCTAAATTCCAGCACTCTCCGACCTTTCCTTCCTAAATTCCAGCACTCTCCACCTGTTGTATAATCAATTTAAGAGTGATGTCCCTTTAAGAACTCAGTATGCTAATGAGCTAAGTACCAGGATGTCATCATGTGACTAGAAGCTATAGTCACTCTGCAGCTGTGACACCCTAGACAAAGGTTCTGTATTGTATCTACTAGTTTAGCTGTTAATAAACCTTATAGAGATTTTCAACGAACTGAAATCCACGTAACTTATTGTGTTGCTTAAGATAACACAACAAAACCCATGATAGGGTGGCAGCGGTGCTGGAAACACAAGACATAAGCTTGAAGACCACAGGTACAACAGCAAACTTTTGTAAGCAGTACAGCAAACAAAAGAAAATTGAAGCATCAAGTGAAGAAACTTTAAAACAAGGACCTGAAAAAGAGTGAAAGAAAACTACGTAGCTTTGAAGGCTGAGAATCATAGAATGGAAGCGTGACTGAGGGGCAAGCGATTGGGTGAGTCGTTGTGCCGATGATCACAAAATCCCGGTAAAAAAGCCTTTTGAAGAATTTTTTTTAAAATTCCTTTTCTAAATGCTGCGTGTGGGCTCGAGAAAAAAAAGGGAAAATCCTGAAAAGCATGCAACCTAAAACAAATCCAATCGAAAAAAAAAGCACAGGAAACGGACGACACAAAGGTTGGAGGAGTTGCGGATCGTGATGAGGATTGTCAGAGGATACAACAGGATATAGATCGGTTGGAGACTTGGGCGGAGAAATGGCAGAAGGAGTTTAATCCAGACAAATGTGAGGTAATGCATTTTGGAAGGTCTAATGCAGGTGGGAAGTATACAGTAAATGGCAGAACCCTTAGGAGTATTGACAGGCAGAGAGATCTGGGCGTACAGGTCCACAGGTCACTGAAAGTGGCAATGCAGGTGGATCAGGTAGTCAAGAAGGCATACGACATGCTTGCCTTCATCGGTCGGGGCATAGAGTATAAAAATTGTCAAGTCATGCTGCAGCTGCACAGAACCTTAGTGAGGCCACACTTGGAATATTGCGTACAATTCTGGTCGCCACACTACCAGAAGGATGTGGAGGCTTTGGAGAGGGTACAGAAGAGGTTTACCTGGATGTTGCCTGGTCTGGAGGGTATTAGCTATGAGGAGAGGTTGGATAAACTCGGATTGTTTTCACTGGAACGACGGAGGTGGTGGGGCGACCTGATAGAGGTTTACAAAGTTATGAGCGGCATGGACAGAGTGGATAGTCAGAAGCTTTTTCCCAGGGTGGAAGAGTCAGTTACTTGGGGACATAGGTTTAAGGTGCGAGGGGCAAAGTTTAGAGGGGATGTGTGAGGCAAGTTTTTTACACAGAGGGTGGTGAGTGCCTGGAACTTGCTGCCAGGGGAGGTGGTGGAAGCAGGTACGATAGCGACGTTTAAGAGGCATCTTGACAAATACATGAATAGGATGGGAATAGAGGGATACGGACCCCAGAAGTGCAGAAGGTTTTAGTTGAGACAGGCATCAAGATCGGCGCAGGCTTGGAGGGCAAAATGGCCTGTTCCTGTGCTGTACTGTTCTTTGAAACCCCAACACAGCAGAGTCTCCATTAAAGCAGTCAAGCTGAAAAAATCATTAAACCAGTCAAGCTTGAAGAAGATAAACAAACTCTCGCCAAAAAAAATCAAAGGGGAAAAACCTTGAACTGCCTATCAAACAGCTGTGTAAACATACAAGCTGAAGTGCTGAAAGCAAAATAAACAGAGAACACTGTAAAGCACCTTATACATTCCATCAAAGCAACGAGTCTGAAAACAAGAGAATTTCTTTAAGGTGGAACAGCACAGAGTTAATAATACAAGTTTTGAAACAAATTTTGAGCCACAAATAGAAACGTCATAATAAGCACAGTGCTGAAGGCTCACACAGAGCTGAAAAAAGTTAAATATAGAGCAAAAGGCAAAAGAACAGCAGAAAGATGAGTGTCAAATTTCCCAGCATGAACTGGAAAGCTACTGATATCCTATCTGAGTTCAAACATTTTAAACAAAGAATGCAGGTATGCTTCACAGACCAAGCAGTTGTTGAACCAGAGAAGCAGGCTATGGAAATACTGATAGCACTGGAACGACGGAGGTGGAAGGGCAACATGATAGAGGTTTACAAAGTTATGAGTGGCATGGACAGAGTGGATAGTCAGAAGCTTTTTCCCAGGGTGGAAGAGTCAGTTACTAGGGGACATAGGCTTAAGGTGCGAGGGGCAAAGTTTAGAGGGGATGTGCGAGGCAAGTTTTTTTACACAGAGGGTGGTGAGTGCCTGAAACTTGCTGCCGGGGGAGGTGGTGGAAGCAGGTACGATAGCGACGTTTAAGAGGCATCCTGACAAGTACATGAATAGGATGGAACAAGATTTTCCAGCACTGCTTGTGTTTCAGGAGGAGCAGAAATGCTTCTCCTTGCCAACCAAGCTACCTTGTTAACCTCCCCAGCGATTGGGTACTCTACCATCATCCATTGGCCTACATGTCCTGCACGGACTCCCCTGCAAGCTTCTCCCCTTCTCCCCAATCTCTCTACCCTGATCTCTCCAGCATCTGCACCCCCTGCTGCCCCCGTCCTACAATCTGCAGGGAAATCACAGAAATGTGCAAGAACTATAGAGTGGTGATACTGGGGCTTCTAATTACCTAAATATCGATTGGCATAATGTTAGAGTAAAGGTTAAGACTAATACCTGCAATGGCGGGTTGTCTTATGAGGAAAGGTTGGAAAGGCTAAGCTTGTATCCACTGGAACTTAGAAGAGTAAGAGGCGACTTGATTGAAACATATAAGATTTTGAGTGGTCGTGACAGGGTGGATGTGGAAAGGATGTTTCCTCTTGTGGGAGAATCTAAAACTAGGGGTCACTGTTTAAAAATAATGGGTCGCCCATTTAAGACAGAAATGAGGAGATATTTTTTCTCTTAGAGGGTTGTGAGTCTTTGGAATTCTCTTCCTCAAAAGGCAGTGGAAGCAGAGTCTTTGAATATTTTTAAGGCAGAGGTAGATAGATTATTGATAAGCAAGGGGGTGAAAGGTTATTGGGGGTAGGTGGGAATGTGGAGTTGAGGTTACAATCAGATCAGTCATAATCTTGTGGAACGGCGGAGCAAGCTCAAGGGGCTGAGTGCCCTATTCCAAACATTCGTATGTTTGTAAGGAGGGAGAGAATTTCTGAAATGTATTTTGGAGAATTTCCGTGACCAGTATGTTCTTAGTGCCCAACTAGGAAAGAGGCATAAAAACAAGAAATGCTGGAACCACTCAGTAGGTCTGGCAGCATCTGTGGAAAGAGAAGCAGAGTTAACGTTTCGGGTCAGTGACCCTTCTTCGGAAGGAGGCATTACTGGATCTGGTGCTGGGGAATGAGGTGGGCCAAGTGGACCAAGTGTCTGAGGGAGAACACTTGAGTAACAGTGATCATCTATCATAAGCTTTTGATTAGTAATGGAGAAGAGCAAGGAACAAACTAAAGTAGAACTTCTAAATTGGAAGAGGTCTAACTTCAATGGGATGAGAAGGGATCCAGCCAGGATAAAATGGAACCAAAGATTGACAGGAAAATCTGGAATGGAACAGTGGATTATCTTTAAGGAGGAGATGTTTCAGGTACAGGCTAAGTATATTTTAACAAGAGGAAAAGGCAGGGTAGCCTATGTAGGGTGATAGAGAATATAATGAAATGAAAAATAGGGTATATTATGCATGTCAGGTGAATTCTTTAAGCAAAAACAGGCCAAATATAATAATTTGAGAGGGGAAGTGAAGAGGAAAATAAGACTGACAAACATAGAATATGGGAATAGAATGGCAATTAACATAAATCAGAACGCAAAAATCATCAAAATAAAAGCAAAATACTGTGGGTGCTGAAAACCGGAAATAAAACCGAAAATGCTGGAAATACTCAGCAGGTCTGGCAGCATCTGTGGAGAGAGAAACAGAGTTAATGTTTCAGATCTGTGACCTTTCATCAGAACTGGCAAAGGTTAGAAATGTAATAGGCTTTGAGAAAGTGAAAAGGGGGAAGAAGAACAAAAGGGAAGGTGTGTGATAGGGCAGAGGGCAGGAGAGGTTAAATGACAAAAATGTCGTGGATCAAAGGCAAAGGGAACGCTAATAGTTGGATTAAAAGACAAAGCACTAGTACAGAGAGAGTGTTGATGGCAGAATAATGAACAGGATTGGAAAGTGAAAAATGTGACATGCTTATTCAAGAAAGAGTAAGTATAAGGACATTCCTGTAACCACAGGCCAGTCAGTTTAAAATCAGTGGTGGGTAAGGTTTTAGAAACTATTATCAGGGAAAAGAATCAACAGCCACTTGGAGAGGTTTGAGTTAATTTGGGAGAGCCGGCATGGATTTGTGACCAGCAGATCATGCTTGATTAATCTCATTGAATTTTTTGATGAAGTAACAGAGAAGGTTGATGAATGAAAAACAGTGAACTTCTGATGAAAGGTCCCAGAGCTGAAATGTTAACATTGCTTCTCTCTCCACAGATGCTGCCTGACCTGCTAAACATTTCTAGCACTTTCTGTTTTTATTTCAGATTTCCAACATCCACAGTATTTTGCTTTTATTTAAGCAGTGGATGTTGCCTGTATGGATTTTAAGAAAGCGTTTGACAAGTACCATATAAAAGGCACAGACGTGAAACATTAATTCCGTTTTTCTCTTCACAGATGCTACTAGATCTGCTGAGTATTTCCAGCATTTTCTGTTTTTGTTTTAGGTTGGAGAAGCTGGAGTTGTTCTCCTTTGAGCAAATGAGTTTGCGGGGAGAATTGATAGAGGTGTACAAGATTATGACAGGTTTGGATAGGGTAGGCAAAGAAAAAGACATACCAGTGATGGTGACATTGTAAGGTATGATTCTGTGAGTATGACTATGTCATACCATGTCTGTGCCGACCGTCAACCACCCATTTATACTAGTCCTACATTAATCCCATATTCCCGGCCACATCCCCACCTTCCCTCAATTTTCCTCCCACCTACCTAAACTAGGGGCAATTTACAATGGCCAATTTACCTATCAAAATGCAAGTCTTTGACTGTGGGAGGAAACCAGAACACCCGATGGAAACCCACGCGATCACAGGGAGAACTTACAAATTCCACACAGGCAGTACCCAGAACCAAACCCAGGTCGCTGGAGCTGTGAGGCTGTGGTGCTAACCACTGCGCCACCACTGTATCATACTTGACTAGTCTCCCAATTTTGGCACAAGCTCCCAACTGTTAGTAAGGAGGACTTTGCAGAGTCGACAGGGCTGGGTTTGCCATTGTCTGTGCCTAAGTCGACGCCGAGTGGTCCGTCAGGTTTCATTCCTTTTCTTAGCAGTTTGATACAACTGGTAAGGATGGCAGATTTCCTTCTCTAAAGGACATTAGTGAACCAGATAGGTTTTTTACAACAATCAACAATGTTTTCATGGTCACCACTGGACTAGAGTTTAGTTGCAGATTTTTTAATTGAATTCAAATTTCCACATCTACCGTGGTGGGATTTGAAGCCATGTCACTAGAGCATTAGCCTGGGCCTCTGGATTACTAGTCCAGTGACATTACCACTACACCACCACCTCCCCTCTATATTAATGACTTGATTAAGGGACTGAGTGTATTCTAGCCAAATTTGCTGACCAGAAAAAGTTCGATGGGAAAGCAAATTGTGAGGAGGACAAAGGGATATAGATCTGTTAAATAAGTGGGCAACAATTTGGCAGATGGAGTATTAAGCGGGAAAATGTGAGGTTATCCACTTTGGTAAGAAGAATAGAAAAGCAGAATATTATCTAAATGGAGAGAGACTGCAGAATGCTGCGGAACAGAGGGATCTGGGTTTAAGGATGGATATACTTGCAATGGAGAAACTTCAAAACAGGTTCACGAGGTTGATTCCTGGGATGAAGGGATTTATTTTATGAGGGAAGGTTGGGACTATACTCATTGGAGTTTAGAAGAATGAGAGGTGATCGAATTGAAACATGTAAGTTTCTGAAGGGCTTAACTGGGTAGATGCTGAGAGGATGTTCCCCCTCATGGGGAATCTAGAACTAGGAGGGACAGTTTCAGAATAAGAGGTCGCTTGTTTAAGACAGAGATGAAGAGGAATTTTTTCTCTGAGGGACACTAATTTTTGGCATCCTCAACCCAAGAGAACAGTGGTGGCTGAATCATTGAATATGTTCAAAGCTGAGATAGATAGATTTTTGAACTATAGGGGAGTCAAGAGTGATGGGGACCTGGTGGGAAAGTGGAGTTGAGGTGAAGATCAGATCAGCCACGATCTTATTGAATGGCGGAGCAGGCTTGAGGGCCCATATGGCCTACTCCTGCTCCTATTTCTTATGTTCTTACTTTAATAAGGTGCCGCAAAAGAGGCTGGAAAACAAGATTAGGATTCATGGGATTGACGGTAAAATATTGGCATGGATTGGGGAATGGTTAAATTAAGTTGGAGTAAAGGGTCATTTTTGGGATGACAGAGTCTAACTAGTGGAATGCCTGAAGGATCAGTGCTTGGGCCTCATCTATTTATAAATGAATGGCTTGGAGGAGGGACTACATGCAATATAGCAAAGTTTGCTAATGATGCAAAGCCAAGTGGGAAAGTAAGCTGTGAGAAGCATGTAAAGTGAAAGAACAAAGAACAAAGAAAATTACAGCACAGGAACAGGCCCTTCGGCCCTCCAAGCCTGCGCCGATCCAGATCCTCTATCTAAACCTGTCGCCTATTTTCTAAGGGTCTGTATCTCTTTGCTTCCTGCCCATTCATGTATCTGTCCAGATACATCTTAAAAGACGCTATCGTGCCCGTGTCTACCACCTCCGCTGGCAACGCGTTCCAGGCACCCACCACCCTCTGCGTAAAGAACTTTCCACGCATATCCCCCCTAAACTTTTTCCCTCTCACTTTGAACTCGTGACCCCCAGTAATTGAATCCCCCACTCTGGGAAAAAGCTTCTTGCTATCCACCCTGTCTATACCTCTCATGATTTTGTACACCTCAATCAGGTCCCCCCTCAACCTCCGTCTTTCTAATGAAAATAATCCTAATCTACTCAACCTCTCTTCATAGCTAGCGCCCTCCATACCAGGCAACATCCTGGTGAACCTCCTCTGCACCCTCTCCAAAGCATCTACATCCTTTTGGTAATGTGGCAACCAGAACTACACGCAGTATTCCAAATGTGGCCGAACCAAAGTCTTATACAACTGTAACGTGACCTGCCAACCCTTGTACTCAATACCCCGTCCGATGAAGGAAAGCATGCCGTATGCCTTCTTGACCACTCTATTGACCTGCGTTGCCACCTTCAGGGAACAATGGACCTGAACACCCAAATCTCTCTGTACATCAATTTTCCCCAGGACTTTTCCATTTACTGTATAGTTCACTCTTGAATTGGATCTTCCAAAATGCACCACCTCGCATTTGCCCTGATTGAACTCCATCTGCCATTTCTCTGCCCAACTCTCCAATCTATCTATATTCTGCTGTATTCTCTGACAGTCCCCTTCACTATCTGCTACTCCACCAATCTTAGTGTCGTCTGCAAACTTGCTAATCAGACCACCTATACTTTCCTCCAAATCATTTATGTATATCACAAACAACAGTGGTCCCAGCACGGATCCCTGTGGAACACCACTGGTCACACGTCTCCATGTTGAGAAACTCCCTTCCACTGCTACTCTCTGTCTCCTGTTGCCCAGCCAGTTCTTTATCCATCTAGCTAGTACACCCTGGATCCCATGCGATTTCACTTTCTCCATCAGCCTACCATGGGGAACCTTATCAAACGCCTTACTGAAGTCCATGTATATGATATCTACAGCCCTTCCCTCATCAATCAACTTTGTCACTTCCTCAAAGAATTCTATTAAGTTGGTAAGACATGACCTTCCCTGCACAAAACCATGTTGCCTATCACTGATAAGCCCATTTTCTTCCAAATGGGAATAGATCCTATCCCTCAGTATCTTCTCCAGCAGCTTCCCTACCACTGACGTCAGGCTCACCGGTCTATAATTTCCTGGATTTTCCCTGCTAACCTTCTTAAATAAGGGGACAACATGAGCAATTCTCCAGTCCTCCGGGACCTCACCAGTGTTTAAGGATGCTGCAAAGATATCTGTTAAGGCCCCAGCTATTTCCTCTCTCGCTTCCCTCAGTAACCTGGGATAGATCCCATCCAGACATGGGGACTTGTCCACCTTAATGCCTTTTAGAATACCCAACACTTCCTCCCTCCTTATGCCGACTTGACCTAGAGTAATCAAACATCTGTCCCTAACCTCAACATCCGTCATGTCCCTCTCCTCGGTGAATACTGATGCAAAGTACTCATTTAGAATCTCACCCATTTTCTCTGACTCCACGCATAACTTTCCTCCTTTGTCCTTGAGTGGGCCAATCCTTTCTCTAGTTACCCTCTTGCTCCTTATATATGAATAAAAGGCTTTGGGATTTTCCTTAACCCTGTTTGCTAAAGATATTTCATGACCCCTTTTAGCCCTCTTAATTCCTCGTTTCAGATTGGTCCTACATTCCCGATATTCTTTCAAAGCATCGTCTTTCTTCAGCCTCCTAGACCTTATGTATGCTTCCTTTTTCCTCTTAGCTAGTCTCACAATTTCACCTGTCATCCATGGTTCCCTAATCTTGTCATTTCTATCCCTCATTTTCACAGGAACATGTCTCTCCTGCACGCTAATCAACCTCTCTTTAAAAGCCTCCCACATATCACATGTGGATTTACCTTCAAACAGCTGCTCCCAATCTACATTCCCCAGCTCCTGTCGAATTTTGGTATAGTTGGCCTTCCCCCAATTTAGCACTCTTCATTTCGTACCACTCTCGTCTTTGTCCATGAGTATTCTAAAACTTACGGAATTGTGATCACTATTCCCAAAGTAGTCCCCTACTGAAACTTCAACCACCTGGCCGGGCTCATTCCCCAACACCAGGTCCAGTATGGCCCCTTCCCAAGTTGGACTATTTACATACTGCTCTAGAAAACCCTCCTGGATGTTCCTTACAAATTCTGCTCCATCTGGACCTCTAACACTAAGTGAATCCCAGTCAATGTTGGGAAAATTAAAATCTCCTATCACCACCACCCTGTTGCTCCTACATCTTTCCATAACCTGTTTACATATTTGTACCTCTATCTCACGCTCGCTGTTGGGAGGCCTGTAGTACAGCCCCAACATTGTTACTGCACCCTTCCTATTTCTGAGTTCTGCCCATATTGCCTCACTGCTCGGGTCCTCCATAGTGCCCTCCTTCAGCACAGCTGTGATATCCTCTTTGACCATTAATGCAACTCCTCCACCCCTTTTACCTCCCTCTCTATCCCACCTGAAGCATCGATATCCTGAGATATTTAGTTGCCAATCGTGCCCTTCCCTCAACCAAGTCTCAGTAATAGCAATAACATCATACTGCCAGGTACTAATCCAATCTATAAGTTCATCTGCCTTACCTACTACACTTCTTGCATTAAAACAAATGCACCTCAGACCACCAGTCCCTTTGCGTACATCATCTGCTCCCTGCCTACTCTTTCCCTTAGTCACGCTTACTTCATTATCTAGTTCCTTACAGGCTTTCGTTACTACCTCCTTACTGTCCACTGACCTCCTCATTTGGTTCCCATCCCCCTGCCACATTAGTTTAAACCCTCCCCAACAGCGTTAGCAAAAGCATCCCCAAGGACATTGGTTCCAGTCCAGCCCAGGTGTAGACCGTCCAATTTGTAATAGTCCCACCTCCCCCAGAACCAGTCCCAATGTCCCAAAAATCTGAACCTCTCCCTCCTGCACCATCTCTCAAGCCAAGCATTCATCCTGACTATTCTTTCATTTCTACTCTGACTATCATGTGGCACTGGTAGCAATCCTGAGATTACTACCTCTGAGGTCCTACTTTTTAACTTGGCTCCTAACTCCCTAAACTCTGCTTGTAGGACCTCATCCCGTTTTTTACCTATATCATTAGTGCCTATGTGCACAACAACAACTGGCTGTTCACCCTCCCCCTTCAGAATGTTCTGCAGCCGATCTGAGACATCCCTGACCCGTGCACCTGGGAGGCAACATACCATTCGGGAGTCTCGTTTTCGACCATAGAACCGCCTATCTACTCCCCTTAGAATCGAATCCCCTATGACTATAGCCCTTCCACTCTTTTTCCCGCCCTTCCGAACAGCAGAGCCAGCCACGGTGCCATGAACCTGGCTACTGCTGCCTTCCCCTGGTGAGCCATCTCCCTCAACAGTATCCAAAACGGTATACTTGTTTTGGAGGGAGATGACCGCAGGGGACACCTGCACTGCCTTCCTGCTCTTTCTCTGCCTTTTGGTCACCCATTCCCTTTCTCCCTCAGCAATCCTAATCTGCGGTGTGACCATTTCACTAAACGTGCTATCCACGGCCTCCTCAGCATCGCGGATGCTCCAAAGTGAGTCCACCCGCAGCTCCAGAGCCGTCATGCGGTCTAACTAGAGCTGCAGCTGAACACACTTCCTGCACGTGAAGGAGCCAGGGAGCCGTGTCCCTGAGCTCCCACATTGAGCAAGAGGAGCATAACACGGGTTTGAGATCTCCTGCCATTTTTAATCTTAAGCTTAACTTAGATAAATGAAAAAGGAACGAAAAGTTTTTACCAATCTCACGATAAAAAAAAAGAGAAATAGAAAAAGCCTTACCTTATCTACACACCACCGAGTCCTTTTTTTTTGGTTAGATGAGGAGGGCGGGTGGGAGACACTACACATGTAGTGTCTCGGGTTCAGAAACAGCCCAAATATATAGGTTTTTACTTACCCAGCAGCCCCCTGGTCCGCCAAAAAAAAAAGGAAAATTAAGTTTAAGTTGAAACTGACCTTCCCAGCTGATCACTCGCTCAGCACTCTCTGCTTCCGAATAAGCTGCTGCAATGAAAAAGTGGTTGCAATTGATTGCACACGAAGGCAGCAGATTGGGTATAATATGGGGAAGTGTGAAATTATCCACTTTGGTAGCAAGAATGGAAAAGAGGAATATTTTTTAAAAGGTGAGAGACTCCTAAATGATGCTATTCAGAGGGATTTGGGGGTTTCTTGCACATGAATCACAGGATGTTAACTTGCAGGTTCAGCAAGCAATTAGAAAGGTCAATGGTATTATTGCAAGGAGTTGGAGTGAGTTAGTTGTGTTGAAATTATATAGGGCTTCGGTGAGACCGCAGCTAGAATAGTATGTAAACTTCTGATCTCCTTACCTAAGGAAGGATGCACTTGCCTTGGAGAGGGTGCAAGAAAAGGTTGACCAGACAGATTCCTGGGATGACAGGTCTGTCCTAGGAGGATAGATTGAGGAGAATCTTAGAGTCATAGAGTCCTAATGGCACAGAAAGAGACCATTCGGACCACCAAGTCCTTGCTGGCTCTCTGTAGAGAAATCCAGCCAGTCCCATTCCCAGTCTCTTATCCCCATAGTCCTGCAAGTTGATTTCTCTCAAGTGCCCATCCAATTTCCTTTTGAAATCATTGATCATCTCCACTTCCACCACCCTAGTAGGCAGCGAGTTCCAGGTCCTGCTCCTGACTATCCAGCACTGATTTACAGGACCATGGGAATACAGCAGGGGAATGGGAATGGGGCTGACTGGATGCTCTAAGAGAGCTGGCATGGACTCAATGGGCCAAATTGACTCTCTGAATCTATGATTCTATGACTGACCATGGTAGCAAGAGTGGGAATGTCAGCTAGGGTCCCTGCTGCTGGTTGTTACCCATTGACCCTCAGATAGAGAGGGAATATCAGCCTGGGTCTCTACTCCTGGGCCCCACCTACTGAGCCTGGGATTGAGAGAAGAAACATCAGTTTCGTTCCCTGCTCCTGGTCACTACCTATTCACCTGGAATAGAGAGAGAGGGCACAACAGCCAGGGTACCTGCTTCTGGTCCATGCACACTGACTTGGGATAGTCAGAAGAAACATTAGCCTGTTTTCCTGCACCTGATCACCACTGGGATAGAAAGAGGAAACATCAGCATGTGTTCCGGCTCCTGATTCTTACTCAGTGATTTGGAATGGAGAGAGGGAAGCTCAGCCTGAGTCACTGTTTCTGCACCTTACCGACAGATCAGGTAATTGAGAGAGAGAGAGAGAGAGCATAAGCCTGGTTATCTGCTCCTCATCGTCACCTATTACCCTGAGATTGAGAAAGGAATCATCAACCTGGGTACCTGCCTCAGATCAACAGCCATTGAACTGGAATTGAAAGCGGGACCATCAGCCAAGATCACTACTCCTGGCCCTTGCCCACCTGATCCTGGGACTGGGAGAAAGAACATCAGCATTGTCCTTGCAAATGGACTTTATCCACTGACCTGGGATAGAGAGTGGGTACATCAACCAAGGTTCCTGCTCTTGGTCCCTTCCTACTGACCCAGGGTTAAGGAGAGAAAACATCATCCAGGATCCTTGCTCCAGGAACCTCCCCAATTACCTGGGATAGAACAAGGGAACATCGACATCTCTACTCACTGTTCTGTAGTTGAGAGAGGGAAAATCAGCCGGGATTCCTGCTCCTGATCATCATCTACTGATCTGGGACAGAAAGGGTACATCCTCCAGGGTTCCTGCTCTTGATCCCTGCTCATAAATCCTGGAACAGAGGGTGGAAATATCAGCCAGGGATCATGGTCCTTGTCATCACCAACTTGCCATGGGATAGAGAGAGGGAATTTAGCCAGTTTCCTGTCTCTTGGTCCCTCATGGTTATATCATAACAAAAACATATCATATCATGCTCATATTGTTTAATGTTATCTTACCTTCAGGAGCGGAGAGCAGTTGGACCTGTGTGAGAGCAGTCGGACCTGTGTGAGAGCAGTCGGACCTCTTCCAGCACGGAGTTTTGAAAAAAAAAAGCCAACAGTGACATTACAGGAAAGCTGCAAGGTGATTGGTTGGTGAGTAACTGCTGTTAGGGAATAGCTCTAAATAGCTGGGTAAGTAAGGTAAGAAAGGTTTACAGTTTTTTTCATATATAGTAAGTAGTGTTTTTGAGGGAGTTCTGTAGTAACGAGGATCAGGGAAGAAGGGCCCTGGAGTAATTGATATTATTTGATATCAAGATCTTCCAAAAGGTTTAATTTAAAGGGTTAAGTCATGGCAGTAGAGCTCAAAGCCATGGTGTGCTCCTCATGCTCTATGTGTGAAGCCGGGAACAATTCCAATGCCCGGGACTAGCATGTGTGCAGGAAGTGTCTCCAGCTGCAGCTCCTGGAAGCCTGGGTTTCAGAGCTGGAGCGGCAGCTTGGGACACTGTAGAGCATCCATGAGGTGGAGAGTATCGTGGATAGCACATACAGAGAGGTGGTCACACCGCAGGCTCAGACTCCACAGGCAGGAAGGGAATGGGTTACCACCAGGCAGAGCAAGAGGACTGGGCAGGCAGTGCAGGAATCTCCTGTGGCTATTCCCCTGCAAAACCGATATACTGCTTTGGATACTGTTGGGGGGAATGGCCTCTCAGGGGAAAGCAGCAACAGCCCAATTCGTTGCACCATGGTTGGCTCTGCTGCACAGGGGAGGAGAAAAACATGTGGGAATGCAAGAGTTACAAGGATTCAATTGTAAACGGAATAGATAGGCATTTCTGTGGCCGCAAACGAGACTCCAGGATGGTATGTTGCCTCCCTGGTGCTAGTTTCAAGGACGTCTCAGAGTGGTTACAGGACATTCTGAAGGGGGAGGGTGAACAACCAGTGGTCGTGGTACACAGTGGTACAAACGACATAGGTAAAAAAAAAGGATGAGGTCCTAAAAGCAGAATATAGGGAGTTAGGAAGTAAGTTGAAAAGTAGGACCTCAAAGGTAGTGATCTCAGGATTTAGTTAGGCCACAATTAGAATATTGCGTGCAATTCTGGTCGGCATACTACCAGAAGGACATGGAGGCTTTGGAGAGGGCACAGAAGAGGTTTACCAGGATGTTGCCTGGCTTGGAGGGCATTAGATATGAGGAGAGGTTGGATAAACTCGGATTGTTTTCACTGGAATGACGGAGGTGGAGGGGCGATATGATAGAGGTTTACAAAGTTATGAGTGGCATGGACAGAGTGGATAGTCAGAAGCTTTTTTCCAGGGTGGAAGAGTCAGTTACTAGGGGACATAGGTTTAAGGTGCGAGGGGCAAAGTTTAGAGGGGATGTGCGAGGCAAGTTCTTTACACAGAGGGTGGTGAGTGCCTGGAACTTGCTGCCGGGGGAGGTGATGGAAGCAGGTACAATAGCGACGTTTAAGAGGCATCTTGACAAATACATAAATAGGATGGGAATAGAGGGATACGGACCCCGGAAGTGCAGAAGGGTTTAGTTTAGGCAGGCATCAAGATCGGTGCAGGCTTGGAGGGCCGAATGGCCTGTTCCTGTGCTGTACTGTTCTTTGTTCTTTGTTCAGTGCCACGTGCTAGTCAGAGTAGAAATAGCAGGCTATATCGGATGAATACGTGGCTGAAGAGATGGTGTGAGGGGGAGGGTTTTAGATTCCTGGGTCATTGGGACCGGTTCTGGGGGAGGTGTGACCAATACAAACTGGACGGGTTACACCTGGGCAGGACCAGGACTGATGTCCTATGGGGAGTGTTTGCTAGAGTGGTTGGGGAGGGTTTAAACTAAAATGGCAGGGAGATGGGAACCTTTGCAAGGAGTCAGAGGAGGGGGGATCAAAGACATGGGCGGCACAGTGGCGCAGTGGTTAGCACCGCAGCCTCTGGCTCCAGCGATCCGGGTTCAATTCTGGCTGCTGCCTGTGTGGAGTTTGCAAGTTCTCCCTGTGTCTGCGTGGGTTTCCTCCGGGTGCTCCGGTTTCCTCCCACATGCCAAAGACTTGCAGGTTGATAGGTAAATTGGCCATTAGAAATTGCCCCTAGTATAGGTAGGTGGTAGGGAAATTTTTCACTGTAGCCCTGTTTGATTCTGGCCCTTGATTTCTCTGCCTATCACTTTTCTTATTCCCCTTACTGTCTTTTGTTCTTTAGTTTAGTTTAGTTTAGAGATACAGCACTGAAACAGGCCCTTCGGCCCACCGAGTCTGTGCCGACCATCAACCACCCATTTATACTAATCCTACACTAATCCCATATTCCTACCACATCCCCACCTGTCCCTATATATTTCCCTACCACCTACCGATACTAGGGGCAATTTATAATGGCCAATTAACCTATCAACCTGCAAGTCTTTGGCATGTGGGAGGAAACCGGAGCACCTGGAGGAAACCCACGCAGACACAGGGAGAACTTGCAAACTCCACACAGGCAGTACCCAGAATCGAACCCGGGTCCCTGGAGCTGTGAGGCTGCGGTGCTAACCACTGCGCCACTGTGCCGCCCCAGGTACAGGTTCCTCACCTATAGGCTCTTCAAACAACAGTCCTTGATTTTTTTTATTGTTTATTTGTTTTCACAGTGCTGTCTCTCTCCCCACCACTCCCTTTATCTCCACCAGTCTCTCAGTCCTCCTGTTCCAGGGATGAGGAATTTCAGTTCTGAAGTTTTCCTTAGAAAGGAGGAGGCTGAGAGGTGATTTGATAGAGGTATTCAAAATCATGAGAGGTCTGGACAGAGTAGCTAGAGCGAAACTGTTCCCACTTGTGAAAGGATCGAGAACAAGAAGGCACAGATTTAAAGTATTTAAAGTATTAAAGTATTTAAAGTATTAAAGTAAGAGAAGTAAAAGTGACCTGAGGAAAAACTTTTTTCACGCAGCGAGTGGTTAAGGTCTGGAATGCACTGCCTCAGAACATGGGGGAGGCAGGTTCAATTGAAGTATTCAAAAGGGAATTAGACTGTTATATGAAAAGGAAGAATGTGCAGGTTTATGGGGAGAAGGCAGGAGAATGGAACTGAGGGAATTGCTCTTTCAGAGAGCCAGTGCGGACACGATGGGCCGAATGGCCGCCTCCTGCACTGTAACGATTCTGTGATTCTGTGACTCTGCTCTTGTGGTGCTCCCTCTCTCTCTCTCCCTGCTACTCTTTATAATCCCATTGTGCTCTGAGGCATCCTGCTGCTC
Source organism: Heterodontus francisci (assembly GCF_036365525.1). Lineage (NCBI taxonomy): Eukaryota > Metazoa > Chordata > Chondrichthyes > Heterodontiformes > Heterodontidae > Heterodontus > Heterodontus francisci. The sequence goes on from NC_090397.1 coordinate 3,198,010, forward strand.
TTGGGTGCCTTCTTGCTCTCTCTCCACTGCTCCTTTTATCTCTTTTCATGTCACAGCTATATCATCTCAAGATTGCAACAACTCATGCTTAAAAAGATATTTTATTATTCATTCATGAGATGTGGTCATCACTGGCAGGGCCAACATTTATTGTTGATCCCTAATTGTCCTTGTGAAGGTAGTGGTGAGCCACCATCATGAACTGCTGCAGTCCACATGATGTAGGTACACCCACAGTGCTATTAGGGAGGGTGTTCCAGGATTTCAACGCAGTGAAAATGAAGGAACAACAATATATTTTCAAGTCCAAATGATGCGTGACTTGGAGGGGAGCTTGCAGGTGGTGATGTTCCTATGCATTTGCTGCCCTTGTCCTTTATAGGTTGTAAAGCTCGCAGGTTTAGAAGATGTTGTTGGAGGAGGCTTGACAAGTTGCTGCAGTGCATCTTGTAGATAGAAGACAACACAGCCAAATTATGCAGGTGGTGATGCAGTAATGTTTAAAGTGGTGGATGGGGTTCCAATGAAACAGCTTGGTTTGATCTGGTGTTGAGCTTCTTTGAGTGTTGTTGGAACTGCACCCATCTAAGCAAATGGAAAGTATCCCATCACACTCCTGACTCATGCCTTGTAGGAATTGGAAAGGCACTGGTCAATATTTCTGGTAATTGGTGACCCCAGGACATCGATGGGGTGGGGGGGGGGGGGGGGGTGCGGCGGCGGGCGGGAATTCAACATGCTAATGATTCTCTCTTGTTGGAGATTGTCAATCTCTGGCACTTGTGTGGCACGAATGTTGCTTGCACTTTTCCCCTTAAGTATAGAAGACTAAGACATGATTTAATTGAGGTGTTACAGATGATAAAAGGATTTAATAGGTTCGATACAGAGAAACTATTTCCTCTGATGGGGGTATTCGGAACACTGGGATAAAAACTTAAGATTAGAGCGAGGCCATTCTGGGTAATATCAGGAAGTACTTCTTCCACACAGAGGGGAGTAAAATTCCACAACTCTCTCCCCCAAAAAGATGTTGAGGAAAGCAGTCAGTTGAAAATCTCAACAGGCAGATTGATATATTTCCCTTATCTAAACACATTAAAAGGAAACTTAACCAAGGCGGATAGATGGAGTTATGATACAGTTCAGCTACAACCTAATTGAATGGTGGAGCAGACTGGAGGGGCTGAATGGTCTACTCCTGTTTCTATGCCCCATGTTCCTGTTATTGCAGGTACTTTCTGATGTTCATGCAAAGAGTCATAGAGTCATTATGGTACAGAAAGAGGACATTTCGCCACCGAACCCATGCAGGCTTTCTGTAGAGTAATCCATTCAGTGCCATTCCCCCCTTCTATCCCCATAGCCCTGCAAATTTATTCCCCTCAAGTGCCCATTAATTTCCTTTTGGAATCATTCATCGTCTCTTGTCCAAAATCTTCAATCTGTGTCCCCTAGTCCTTGTACCATCAGCTTTTCTTTGTCTACCTTATCTAAACCTGTCATAATCTTTCATATCGCCCTTCAATTTCCTTTGCTCCAAGGAGAACAATCCCAGCTTCTCTAACATAACCTTGTAGTTAAAATCCTTAATTCCTGGAACCATTCTGGTAAATCTCCTCTGCACTCTCAAGAACCCTCACATCCTTCCTAAAGTGTAGTGAGCAGAACTGGACGCAATACTCCAGTTGGGGGCCTAACCAGAGCTTTATAAAGGTTCAGCATAACTTCCCTGCTTTTGCACTCAATACCTCTATTTATGGAGCCCAAGATCCCATAAGCTTTGCTAACTACCCTCAATATGTCCTGCCACTTTCATGAATCTATGCACATCAACTCGCAGGTTCCTCTGAACCTGCACAATCTTCAGAACTCTGCCATTAAGTCTATATTCCCCCTCCCTAACCCTTCTGCCAAAATGCGTCACCTCACACTTCTCTGTATTCAATTCCTCAGTGTCTGCCACAACTTCAAGTTTGGTATTGTTATGCCCAGGTGAGAAAGATGTCTTGGGGTCCCCCTCAGCCTTCATCTGCTCTTACTGTAACAGGGTTTAATTTTAAACACACAGTGTTTTGAGCTTCCCCTTGGTGAATCCTCGTTCACTGCTTTCCAATTATGAGGCAAGGAAATTAGCACAAACAGGCTTCCTTAGGTTTAAAGAAGAAAAGAGAAATTTGTTAAACTTAAAGCTAAACTCTAATTTGGTTAACGCCTACGGATACACGACATGCCCACGCTAGCATAGAAACATAGAAAATAGGAGCAGGAGTAGGCCATTCGGCCCTTCGAGCCTGCTGCGCCATTCATTATGATCATGGCTGATCATCCAACTCAGTAACCTGCTCCCGCTTTCCCCTCATATCCTTTGATCCCTTTCGCCCCAAGAGCTATATCTAACTCCTTCTTGAAAACATACAATGTTTTGGCCTCAACTGCTTTCTGTGGTAGCGAATTCCACCACTCTCAGGGTGAAGAAATTTCTCCTCATCTCAGTCCTGAAAGGTTTACCCCTTATCCTTAGACTATGACCCCTGGTTCTGGACTCCCCCATCATCGGGAACATCCTTCCTGCATCTACCCTGTCAAGTCCTGTTAGAATTATATAGGTTTCTATGAGATCCCCCCTCACTCTTCTGAACTCCAGCAAGTATAATCCTAACTGACTCAATCTCTCCTCATACGTCAGTCCTGCCATCCCAGGAATCAATCTGGCAAACCTTCGCTGCACTCCCTTTATAGCAAGAACATCCTTCCTCAGATAAGGAGACCAAAACTGCACACAATATTCCAGGTGTGGCCTCACCAAGGCCCTGTATAATTGCAGCAATACATCCCTGCTCCTGTACTTGAATCCTCTCGCTGTGAATTTGCCTTTTCTATCGCCTGTTGCACCTGCATGCTTCCTTCAGCGAGTTCAAATTGTTGATGTAAATGGTGAACAAGAGTGGTCATGTACCAATCCTTGTGGAACACCATTTCCCACCTTTTACCAGTCCAAGTAACTACCACTGACCCTTATTCCCTCTTTTTCTCTGATATCAAAATCTATTACAAGCCTAATGACTCCCACAGCTACCTTGATTGTACTTCTTTTCAGCCCACTTCTTTTAAGGACTCTATTCCATTCTACCAGTTTCCCTGTCTCCGTCGCATCTGTTCTGTCGATGCCACCTTCCGAACCTGTCCTTCTGATATGTCTTCCTTTCTCTTCAATCCAGGATTCCCCCTCAGCATGGTTGACAGGGCTCTCAACAGTGCCCGTTCTATTTCAAACACTTCTGATTCAGCCACCCTCTCTCCCAGAACAATGATAGTGTTCCCCTTGTTTTCATCTTCCACCCCACCAACTTACACATTCAATGGATTATCCTCTGCCATTTCCCTCACCTTCAACATGATACCACCACAAAACACAAGGGAATGGTAGAGGTTGTGTTACTGGACCAATAGTGCAGAGGCCCAGAATAATGCTCCAGAGATGTGAGTTCAAATGCCAGCACGACAGCTTGGGTAATTTAAATTCAATTAATTAATAAATCTGGAATAAAAAGCTAGACTCCGAAATGGTAATTATAAAACTAGCGTAAGAAGCCACTTGATTCACAAATGTCCTTTAGGGAAAAATATCTGCCATCATTACCCGGTCTGGCCCACATGTGACTCCAGACCCACAGCAATGTGGTTAATCCTTTGCTGTTCTCTGAAATAGCCCAGCAAGTCAATCAGTTGCAGCAAACCGCGACTAACAACTCAAATAAGAATAAACCAGATGGACCACGCGACATTGACCTAAGCAATGGAAACGACAACAGTTATCTCTTGCCCCACCCCCGCTTTATGTGCTTAAACCCTATTACATTTCTAACATTTGTCAGTTCTGAAGAAGGGTCATTGACCTGAAACATTAACTCTACTTCTCTCTCCACAGATGCTGCCAGACCTGCTAAGTATTTCCAGCATTTCTTGTTTTTATTTATGACAAAGGTACAGCCTGCCCAGTCAATGCTGCAAAGCTCTCCCCACTAACATCTGGTGACTTGTGCCAAAATTGAGAGAGCTGTTTCATGAACTAGTCAAGCAATTGCCTGACATAGTCATACTCACCAAATCATACCTCACAGCCAATGTCCCAGACTCCACCATCACCATCCCTGGGCATGTCCTGTCCCACCAGCAGGACAGACCCACCAGAGGTGGCGGCACAGTGGTATACAGTCATGAGGGAGTAACCCTGGGAGTCTTCAACATTGACTCTGGAGTCTATGAAGTCTCATGGCATCAGGTCAAACATGAGGTTTCCAGCTGATTACCACCTACCACCCTCCCTCAGCTGATGAATCAGTACTCCTCCATGTTGAACACGATTTGGAAGAAGCACTGAAGGTAGCAAGGGCATAGAATATACTCAAGGTGGGGGGACTTCAATGTCTATCACTGAGCGTGGCTCAATAGCCACCACTACTGAGCAACCTGATCGAGTTGTGAAAGATATATTTGCCAGACTGGGCCTGCAGCAGGTGGTGAGAGAACCAATAAGAAGGAAAGACTTGCTTGACCTCGTCCTCATCAATCTACTTGTTGTAAATGCAGTCCATGGCAGTATTGGTGGGAATGACCACCGCATAATCCTGTGGAGACAAAGTCCCATCTTCACACTGCGGGCATTCTCTATCGTGTTGTGTGGCACTACCGCTGTGCTAATTGGGATAGATTCAGAACAGATCTAGCAGCTCAAAACTGGACATTCATGAGCTGCTGTGGGCCATCATCAGCAGCAGAATTGTATTCAACCACAATCTGTAACCTCATAACCCAGCATATCCCCCAATCTACCATTACCATTAAGCTGGGACCAATCTAGGTTCCATGAGCAGTATAGGAGATCATGAGAAGCAGCACCAGACAGACCTAAAAATGAGTTGCCAACCTGGTGAAGGTACAACACAGGACTAAATACATATTAAACGGCTGGAGCAGCATTTCATAGACAGGGCTAAGCAATCTAATAATCAATGGATCAGATCAAAGCTCTGCAGTCCTGCCATATTCCAGTCACGGGAGGCAGTGGACACTTAAACAACTAATGCAAGGAGAAGGCTCCATGACATCCCCATCCTCAATGATGGGGGAGCCCAGCACATTAGTGCAAGACAAGGCTGAAGCATTTGCAACCATCTTCAGTTGATGTGTCGAGTGGATGAGTGGATGATCCAACACAGCTCCTTCTGAGGTCCCCAGCATCACAGATGCTAGACTTTAGCCAATTCATTTCACTCCACCTGAAATGGTTGATTACAATGGACACAGCAAAGGTTATGAGCCTCAACAACATCCTTGTGGTAGAGTTGAAGACTTATGCTCCAGAACTAGCTATGACCCTAGCCAAGCTGATCCACTACAGCTGCAACACTGGCATCTCCCCAACAATGTGGAAAATTGCCCAGGTATGACCTGTCCACAACCAAGCTGGACAAATCCAACCCGGAACACAAACTAAGCAACGTTGAGTAGTTTATTGGTAAGTAAGTGCTGTTTGAAAGTATTGTCGAGGTTGAAGATGAAGGGGTAGTTTGCAAGGACAGATGGGTTGAGGGTGGGGGTTTTGAGGAGGTGGGTGATAATGAGAGTTTTAAAAGGGAGCAGGAAATACCTGAGGAAAGGGAACTGTTTACAGAACTCGCCAAGACTCCTTCAACAGCACCTTCCAAACCCAAGATTTCTACCACGTCGAAGGACAAGGGCAGCAGGCACATGGGAACACCACCATTGTGTCTTGGAAATATATTGCCCTTCCTTCACTGTTGCTGGGTGAAAATCCTGGAACCCGCTCCCTGATGGCAATGTGGGTGTACCTATACCACATGGGCCGCAAGAAAGCGGCTCACCACCACATTCTCAAGGGCAATTAAGAATGGGAAATAAATGCTGATTTTGCCAACCATGTCCACATTCCATGAACAAAGACACAGAATCACATCGAATGGTTACAGCACTGAGGGAGGTGACGCGTTCCATCGTTTCCATGCTGGCTCTCTTCAAGAGCAACTTAGCAAGTCCCACTCCCTCACCCTTCCATGAAGCCTTGCAATTTGTTTTCACTTATCCAATTCCCTTTTGAAGGCCAGGAGTGAACCTGCCTCCACCACACTCTCAGGCAGTCCATTCCAGATCCGAACCACTCGCTGCATTAAAAAGCTTTTCCTTCTGCTGCCATTCGTTCTTTTGTCACCTTATATTGGTGGCCTCTGGTTCTTGACCCTTCCACGAATGGGAATAGTTTCTCTTCATCAACTCTGTCTGGACAGCTCATGATTTTGAACAGCTCTAACAAAATTCCTCTCAACCTTCTCTTCTCTAAGGAGAACAGCCCGAGCTTCTCCAATCTATCCACATACCTGATGTCCCTCATCCCTGAAACCATTCTCATAAATTTTTTCTTCATTCTCTCTAAAGCCTTCACCTACTTCCTAAAGTGCGATGCCTAGAATTGAACACAATACTATGAGGCTGAACGAGTTTTATAAAGATTCATCAGAACTTCCTTGCTTTTGTGCTCGGTACTTCTATTTATAAAGCCCAGGATCCCCTATACATTCTTAACCACTTTCTCAACCTGCCCTGCCACCTTCAATGATTTGTACACATAGACCCAGTTCTCTCTGCTCCTGCACTCCCTTTAGAATTGTATCCTTTATGTTCTATTGCTTTTTCACCAAAATGAATCACTTCCACATCTTTGTATTAAATTTCATCTGCTACGTGTCTGTCCATTCCACCAGCCTGTCTAAGTTGTATTGAAGTCTATTGTTATTCTCCTCATAGTTAACAATACTTCCAAGTTTTGTGTCATCTGCAAATTTTGAAATTGTGCCCTGTACACCCAAGTCTAGGTCATTGTTATAGATGAAGAAAAGTAGTGGTCCCGGTATTGACCCCTGGTGACCTCCACTGTATACATTCCTCCAGTCTAAAAAACAACAGTTCACCACTACTCTGTCACTCAGGAAACTTTGTATCCATGCTGCCACTGTCCCTTTTAATCCATGCTTCAACTTTTCTGGAAAGCCTACCTTGTGGCACTTTCTCAAACGCCTTTTGGAAGTCCATGTACACCACATCAACTGCATTCCCCTCATCAATCCTCTCTTTTACCTCATCATAAAATTTCAACCAAGTTAAACAAGATTTGCCTTTAACAACTCCATCCCGGCTTTCCTTAATTAATCTACACTTGCCCTAATTTTGTCCCAGATTATCATTTCCCCTTCTCCCCATCCCCTCTTTCTGCATTCTGAAGAGATAGTTCCCTCTTTGATACCCTGGTTCAGTCTTCCCTCACCTCCAACAACCCCGTCTAACCAGGGCACACTCCCTTGAAAGCACAGGAGATCTATCACCACCCCTTTCACCTCCTGTCTTCCCACCATCCAGAGTCATAAATACTCTTTCCAGGTGAAGCAGTGATTCAATTGTGCTTCTTTCAATTTAGTATACTGTATTTGCTGCTCATATTGCTAATTCCTCTACATTGGGAAGACAAACCGTTCAATCCGCAAGCATGATCCTGAGCTTCAGGTCACTTGTCATTTAACTCTTCCCCCAAATTCCACTCTGACCTCTCTGTCCTCAGCCTCTTACACTGTTGCAATGAGGCTCAACACAAGCTCGAGGCATTGCACCTCATCTTTTGATAAAGCACTTTGCAACCTGCCAGACCATTGTGTCATTCTTAGAGCTTAAAAGCTTCAGAGCACCAACGAACCAACATTGAGAAGGAACAACAGTAACTTGCAATTATATAGCGCCTTTAATATAGTAAGACATCCCAAGGTCCTTCACAGCTGGGTAATGTGACACTGAGCCACATAAGGAGATATTAGAACAAAAGCCTGGTCAAAGAGGTAGGTTTTAAAAAGTGTCTTAAAGAAAGAGAGCATGGTGGAGAGGTTTATGAGGGGAATGCCAGAGCTTAGGGCCAAGACAGCAGAAGGCACAACCACCAATGGTGGAGCAATGAAAATCAGGGGTGTTGAAGAAGCCTGAGTTGGAGAAATGCAGAGATCTTCAAAGGTTATATGGTTGGAGGAGATTATAGAGATTGGGAGGAGTGGGGCCATGGAAGGATTTGAAAACAAGGATGAGGATTTTAAAATTGAGGTGTTGCTGGACTGGAAGCCCATTGTAGGAGAGTGAGCATAGATGAATGGGACTTGCTCAAGTTAGGATAAGTGCAGCAAAGTTTTAGATAAGCTCAAGTTTATGGAGGGTGGAAAGTGGAAGGCTGCCCATGGCAGAATTGGACTAGTCAAGCCTGGAGATAACAAAAGAACAAGAGTTTAGAGCACACATAATATATTTTTCAACCTTACCTCTCATGTTCCACTTCTTTCTCACCAATGTATGTATCTTTATGCTGTTTGTAGGATTGATAGTTGGTCTAAAACTCCTCTTCCCTCTATTTTAACAGTTATTTAAAAAGAAAGAACTTCCATTTATATAACAACTTTCATGACCTCAGGATGTCCAATGAGGTACTTTTGAAGTGTAGTCACTTGTGTAATGTAGGAAACGCAGTAGCAGAATTACGTACAGCAAGCTCCCTCAAACAGCAATGTGATAATGACCAGATAATCTGTTTTTAAGTGTTAATTGAAGGATAAATATTTGCCAGGACACCAGCAATAGCTCTGCTGCTGTTCTTCGCGGAGTGGACCTGAGAGGGCCTCAGTTTAAATATCTCACCCAGCAGATGGGGCCTCTAACAGCTCTGCACTTCCTCAGCATTGTAACCATTGTCAGCCTGGATTATGGGCTCATGTTTCTCACGTTGGACTTGAACCTAGAACCTTCTGACATTGAGAGGAGAGTGATACCAGTGAGCCACAGCTGACTGGGTTAGATCCATATTCCACTGAATAACTGGGAGGATTCTGTTTCTTTCACATGATCTCAGTACTATTGGGTAATATTTAACTTTATGACTATTAAAACACATACACATAATCACAGAGAGATTTATTAGTAATCAATCTGTCAACAAAAGCCATAAATAAGATTAACTGGCAGTAACTGTGATTACAGATATAATATATAGATAACAGTGCTACATGACTAACTGGTCAGAGCTCCATCGAACCATCAGTAGCTTGTGTTAACTGCAAGGGGCTCCACTCCACCATGTCCAGCTAGTATATTACTGTACCAATGAAATCTATCCAGTCTGTGCCAGGTGGGAAAAGGAATGGCTGTACTTGGCTTTTCTGCCCTTGTGAAGTCACTGACTCTCTTGTGGCACTGGATCCCTGCACTTGGGATGATGCTGCTGCTGCTTACTTATCCCACCACCTCTCAGCATCCTTTCTTCATCAAAGCCCCTTCTTCCTACTTTGTGAGAAAGCCACTCAAATGATAGTGAGGCCTACCCTCGAAGTGATGACATTGACCGGGACCAGCATCCATATCAAATTCTCACATTCTCGGAAGTGTCTCTAGCTACAGTGCCCCACACTTTAGCAATTTCAAACAGCCCAAAACAATTATCTCATAATCTGTTCTGATGGAATGAACTGTTCCTAAGTCTTTGTGTTTCTTCATATCAGTCAGTATCCCAGTGAATCATTCTAGTGCCTCAAAATCATTGCTAAAGTGTGAGGCCCAAAACTGCACATAATATTCCACCAACAACAGAACTCCCACTGAAAACATTACTTCAACTATAACAGTGCTCCCATTGCATATGTACTCCCACTGCACACAGTAATCCCACTGTCGACTGTACTACAATTGGACACTGTATTGCCACTGCACACTGTACTCCCACTGCACACTGTACTTCCACTGTAGACTGTACTACAACTGGACACTGTACTTCCACTGCACACAGTACTCCCACTGCACACAGTACTCCCACTGTAGACTGTACTACAACTGGACACTGTACTGCCACTGCACACTGTACTCCCACTGCACACAGTAATCCCACTGCACACAGTAATCCCACTGCACACAGTACTCCCACTGTAACTGTACTCGCACTGCACACAGTACTCCCACTGTAGACTGTACTCCCACTGTACACTGTACTCCCGCTGCACAGTACTCCCACTGCACACTGTACTCCCACTGCACACTGTACTCCCACTGCACACTGTACTCCCACTGTACACTGTAATCCCACTGCACACTGTACTCCCACTGCATACTGTACTCCCACTGCACACAGTAACCCCACGGTACACTGTATTTCCACTGTACACTGAACTCCAACTGCACAGTATTCCCACTGCAAACAGTAACCCCACTGTACACTGTATTCCCACTGCACACTGTACGCCCACTGTACACTGCACTCCCACTGCATACAGTACCCCCTCTGTACAGTGTACACCTGCTGCATACAGTAACTCCACTGTACACTGTATTCCCACAGCACACAGTACTCCCACTGACACTGTACTCCCGATGAACACAGTAAGCCCACTGCGCACTGTACTCCCACTACACACAATACTCACACTGCACACAGTAAACCCACTGTAGACTGTACTCCCACTGTACACTGTACTCCCGCTGTACATAGTACCTCCACTGCATACTGTACTCCCACTGCACACAGTATCCCCACTGTACACTGTACTCACACTGTGCACAGTACCCCTACTGTACACTGTAGTCCCACTGTGCACAGTACCTCTACTGCACAGTGTACTCCCAATGTGCACTGTACCTCCACTATACACTGTACTCCCACTTTGCACAGTACCTCCACTGCACACTGTATTCCCACTGTGAACAGTGCCTCCACTGCAACTGTACTCCCACTCTACACAGTACCTCCACTGTACACTGCATTCCCACTGCAGACAGTAACCCCACTGTGCACTGTACTCCCACTGTGCATAGTAGGAGTACTGTGCACAGTATTCCTACTCTACACAGTACCTCCACTGTACACTCACTGTGCACAGTACCTCCACTGTACACTCACTGTGAACAGTACCTCCTCTGCACACTGTAAATCCACAGTGCACAGTACCTCCACTGTACACTGTACTCCCACTGTGCACAGTCCCTCCACTGTACACTGTATTCCCACTGTGAACAGTGATCCACTGCAACTGTACTCCCACTCTACACAGTACCTCCACTGTACACTGCATTCCCACTGCAGACAGTAACCCCACTGTGCACTGTACTCCCACTGTGCATAGTAGGAGTACTGCGCACAGTATTCCTACTCGACACAGGACCTCCACTGTACACTGCACTCCCATTGTGCACAGTTCTCCCACTGTATACTGCACTCCCACTGCACACAGTACCTCCACTGTACACTGTACTCCCACTGCACACAGTAACCCCACTGTACACTGTACTCCCACTGTGCAGAATACCCCAACTGTACATAGAAACTCCACTGTACACTGCACTCCCACTGTACATAGTACCTCCACTGCATACTGTACTCCCACTGCACACAGTATCCCCACTGTACACTGTACTCACACTGTGCACAGTACCCCTACTGTACACTGTAGGCCCACTGTGCACAGTACCTCTACTGCACACTGTACTTCCAATGTGCACTGTACCTCCACTATACACTGTACTCCCACTGTGCACAGTACCTCCACTGCACACTGTACTCCCACTGTGTACAGTACCTCCACTACACTGTACACAGTACCTGCATGGTACACAGTACCTCCACTGTACACTGTACTGTACACTGTACTCCCACTGTGCACAGTACCTCCACTGTACACTCACTGTGAACAGTACCTCCACTGCACACTGTAATTCCACTGTGCACAGTACCTCCACTGTACACTGTATTCCCACTGTGCACAGTACCTCCACTGCACACTGTAATTCCATTGTGCACAGTACCTCCACTGTACACTGTACTCCCATTGTGCACAGTACCTCCACTGTACACTCACTGTGAACAGTACCTCCACTGCACACTGTAATTCCACTGTGCACAGTACCTCCACTGTACACTGTATTCCCACTGTGCACAGTACCTCCACTGCACACTGTAATTCCCACTGTGAACAGTGACTCCACTGTACACTGTAATTCCACTGTGCACAGTACCTCCACTGTACACTGTATTCCCACTGTGCACAGTACCTCCACTGCACACTGTAATTCCACTGTGCACAGTACCTCCACTGTACACTGTATTCCCACTGTGCACAGTACCTCCACTGTACACTGTAATTCCCACTGTGAACAGTGCCTCCACTGTACACTGCACTCCCACTGCACACAGTAACCCCACTGTGCACTGTACTCCCACTGTGTACAGTACTCCCACTGCACCCGGTACTTCCACTGTACACTGCACTCCCACTGTACACAGTACCTCCACTGTACACAGTACTTCCGCTGCACACTGTACTCCCACTGTACACAGGACCTCCACTGTACACCCACTGTGCACAGTACCTCCACTGTACACTGTACTCCTACTGTACACAGTACCTCCACTGTACACTGTACTCCTACTGTACACAGTACCTCCACTGCACACTGTACTCCCACCGTACACAGCAGTTCCACTGCACACTGTACTCCCCTGCACATAGTACCTCCACTGTATTCCCACTGTTTAAATACTTCCACTATATCATTACTCATGCAGTACTCCAACTCTAAAACTGTCCAGTTGCTTACAGTATTTCAATTGTAAAAGGGCTCCAAATGCAACAGTATTCTTGCAAGTTTAGAAGGTTCATCTGAAGAAGCCTTGATGAATTGCTGCAGTGAATCTTATAGATGGTACACACTGCAACCATTGTTGGCTGCTGGTGGAAGGAGTGAATATTTAAGGCAATAGATGGGGTGCCAATCAAGCAGGCTGCTTTGTCCTGGATGGTGTTGAGCTTCTTGAGTGCTGTTGGAGCTGCACTCATCCAGGCAAGTGGAGAGTATTCCATCACACTCCTGACTTGTGCCTTGTAGATGGTGGACAGGCTTTGGGGAATCAGGAGGTGAGTTACTCAACGCAGAATTCCCAGCCTCTGACCTGTTCTTGTAGCCACAATATTTATACGGCTAGTCTAGTTACATTCCTGGCCGATGGTGACCCGCGCCAACCCCACCCCCCCCCACACCCCTCCGCCCTCCCCACCCCATTCCTCCTCCCGAGTTGCTGATAGTGGGGGATTCAGCAATGCTAATGCTATTGAACATCAAGGGGAAATGGTTAGACTGTCTCTTGTTGGAGATGGTCATTGATTGGCACTTGTGTGGTGTGAATGTTACTTGTCACTATCAGCCCAAGCCTGAATGTTGTCCAGGTCTTGCTGCATGCAGGCATAGACTGGTTCATTATCTGAGGAGTTGCAATTGGAACTGAGCACTGCAATCATCAGTGAACATCTCCACTTCTGTTATGATGGAGGGAAGGTCATGAATAAAGCAGCTGAAGATGGTTGGGCCATGGACACTACTGTGAGGAACTTCTGCAACAATGTCCTGGGGATTAAATGTTTGGCCTCCAACAGCCACAACCATCTTCCTTTGCACTACGTATGACTCCAGCCAGTGGAGTGTTTCCCCTGATTCCCATTGACTTTAATTTTGCTAGGACTCCATGATGTCACACTGAGTCAAATGCTACCTTGATATCACGGGAAGTCACTCTCACCTGGAATTCAGCTCTTTTGTCCATGCCTAGACCAAGACTGTAAAGAGGTCTGCAGCTAACATACGAACATATGACTTAGGAACAGCAGTAGGCCATTCAGCACCTTCGAGCCTGCTCCAGCATTTAATAAGATCATGGCTGATCTAATTGTGACCTCAACTCCACTTTCCCGCCTACCCCCAATACCCTTTGACTCCCTTGTTAGTCAAGAATTTATCTGCCTCGACCTTAAAAATATTCAATGACCCTGCCTCCAAAGACTCACAACCCTCAGAGAAATGTTTTTTCTCATCTCTGTCTTAAATGGGTGACCCCTTATTTTTAAACTGTGTCCCCCTAGTTCTAGTCTCTCCCACAAGAGGAAACATCCTTTCAGCATCCACCCTGTCAAGTCCCCTCAGGATCTTATGTTTCAATAAGATCACCTCTCATTCTTCGAAACTCCAATGAAGTTGTAAACCCCAACCTGTCCAAACTTTCTTCATAAGATAACTCCCACCATCCCAGATATCAGTCGAGTGAACCTTCTCTGAACTGCCTTTAACGCATTTATATCCTTTCTTAAATAAGGAGACCAAAGCTGTACACAGTACTCCAAATGTGGTCCCACCAATACTGTAGCAAAACATCCCCACTTTTATATTCGATTCCCCTTGCAATAAACAACATTCCATTTGCCTTCCTAATTATTTACTGAATCTGCATACCAATTTTTGTGATTCATGTACCAGAACACCCAGATCCCCAGTACCTCAGAATTCAGCAACCTCTCTCCATTTAAATAAGGTGCTGTTTTACTATTCTTCCTGCCAAAGTGGATAAGTTCACAATTTCCCACATTATACCTCATTTGCCAATTTTTTGCCCATTCACTTAACCTTTTTTTATTCATTCATGGGATGTGGGCGTCGCTGGCTAGGCCAGCATTTATTGCCCATCCCTAATTGCCCTTGAGAAGGTGGTGGTGAGCTGCCTTCTTGAACCACTGCGTTCCATGTGGGGTAGGTATACCCACAGTGCTGTTCGGAAGGGAGTTCCAGGATTTTGACCCAGCGACAGTGAAGGAACAGCGATATAGTTCCAAGTCAGGATGTTATGTGACTTGGAGGGGAACTTGCAAGTGGTGATGTTCCCATGCATTTGCTGCCCTTTTCCTTCTAGTTGGTAGAGGTCGTGGGTTTGGAAGGTGCTGTCTAAGGAGCCTTGGTGCATTGCTGCACTGCATCTTGTAGATGGTACACACTGCTGCCACTGTGCGTCGGTGGTGGAGGGAGTGAACGTTTGTGAATGGGGTGCCAATCAAGCGGGCTGCTTTGTCCTGGATGATGTCAAGCTTCTTGAGTGTTGTTGGAGCTGCACCCATCCACACAAGTGGAAAGTATTCCATCACACTCCTGACTTGTGCCTTGTAGATGGTGGACAGGCTTTGGGGAGTCAGGAGGTGAGTTACGCGTCGCAGGATTCCTAGCCTCTGACCTGCTCTTGTAGCCATGGTATTTATATGGCTACTCCAGTTCAGTTTCTGGTCAATGGTAGCCCCTAAGATGTTAATAATGGGGGAATCAGCGATGGTAATGCCATTGAATGTCAAGAGGAGATGGTTAGATTTTCTCTTGTTGGAGATGGTCATTGCCCGGCACTTGTGTGGCGCGAATGTTACTTGCCACTTATCAGCCCAAGCATGGATATTGTCCAGATCTTGCTGCATTGCTACATGGACTGCTTCGGTATCTGAGGAGTTGCGAATGGTGCTGAACATTGTGCAATCATCAGCGAACATCCCCACTTCTGACCTTATGATTGAAGGAAGGTCATTGATGAAGCAGCTGAAGATGGTTAGGCCTAGGATACTACCCTGAGGAACTCCTGCAGTGATGTCCTGGAGCTCAGATGATTGACCTCCAACAACCACAACCATCTTCCTTTGCGCTAGGTATGACTCCAACCAGTGGAGAGCTTTCCCTCTGATTCCCACTGACTTCAATTTTGCTATGGTTCCTTGATGCCATACTCGGTCAAATGCTGTTTTGATGTCAAGGGCAGTCACCCTCACCTCACCTGTTGAGTTCAGCTCTTTTGTCCATTTTGGACCAAGGCTGTAATGAGGTCAGAAGCTGAGTGGCCCTGGCGGAATTAAACTGAGCAGGTTATTGGTAAGCAAGTGCCGCTTGATGGCACTGTTGATGACACCTTCCATCACTTTACTGATGATTGAGAGAAGACTGATGGGGCAGTAATTGGCCGGGTTGAACAAATCCTGCTTTTTGTGTACAGGACATACCTGGGCAATTTTCCACATTGCAGGGTAGATGCCAGTGTTGTAGCTGTATTGGAACAGCTTTGCTAGGGGCGCGGCAAGTTCTGGAGCACACGTCATCAGTACTATTGCCAGGCGGCACAGTGGCGCAGTGGTTAGCACCGCAGCCTCACAGCTCCAGGGACCCGGGTTCGATTCCGGGTACTGCCTGTGTGGAGTTTGCAAGTTCTCCCTGTGTCTGCGTGGGTTTTCTCCGGGTGCTCCGGTTTCCTCCCACAAGCCAAAAGACTTGCAGGTTGATAGGTAAATTGGCCATTATAAATTGTCACTAGTATAGGTAGGTGGTAGGGAAATATAGGGACAAGTGGGGATGTTTGGGAATATGGGATTAGTGTAGGATTAGTATAAAATGGGTGGTTGATGTTCGGCACAGACTCGGTGGGCCGAAGGGCCTGTTTCAGTGCTGTATCTCTAATCTAATCTAATCTAATCTAATATTGACAGGGCCCATAGCCTTTGCAGTATCCAGTGCCTTCAGTCATTTCTTGATATCACATGGAGTGAATCAAATTGGCTGAAGTCTGGCATCTGTAATGCTGGGGACCTCAGGAGAAGGCCGAGATGGATCATCCACTCGGCACTTCTGGCTGAAGATTGTTGCAAATGCTTCAGCCTTATCTTTCGCACTGATGTGCTGGGCTCCCCCATCATTGAGGATGGGGATATTTGTGGAGCCACCTCCTCCAGTTAGTTGTTTAATTGTCACCACCATTCACAACTGGATGTGGCAGGACTGCAGAGCTTAGATTTGATCCATTGGTTATGGGTTCGCTTAGCTCTGTCTATCACATGCTGCTTACGCAGTTTGGCACGCAGGTAGTCCTGGGTTGTAGCTTCACCAGGTTGACACCTCATTTTGAGGTATGCCTGGTGCTGCTCCTGGCATGCCCTCCTGCACTCTTCATTGAACCAGGGTTGGTCTCCTGGCTTAATGGTAATGGTAGATATGCTGTGCCAAGAGATTACAGATTGTGGTTGAGTACAATTCTGCTGCTGCCGATGGTCCACGGCTAGATCTGTTCGACATTTAGCATGGTGGTAGTGCCACACAACACGATGGAGGGTATCCTCAATGTGAAGGCGGGACTTCATCTCCACAAGGACTGTGCGGTGATCGCTCCTCCCAATACTGTCATGGACAGATGCATCTGCGGCAGGCAGATTGATGAGGACGAGGTCAAGTATGTTTTTCCCTTACCACCTGCTGCATACCCAGTCTCGCAGCTATGTCCTTTAGGACTCGGCCAGCAGTGGTGCTACTCAGCCACTCTTGGTGATGGACATTGAAGTCCCCCACCCAGAGTACATTTTGTGCCCTTGCACAAAAGTGGTGTTCAACATGGAGGAGTACTGACTCATCAGCTGAGGGAGGGTGGTCGGTGGTAATCAGCAGGAAGCTTCCTTGTCCATGTTTGACCTGATGCCATGTGACTTCATGGGGTCCAGAGTCAATGTTGAGGACTCCCGGGGAAACTCCCTCCCTACTGTATACCACTGTGCAACCACCTCTGCTGGGTCTGTCCTGCTGGTGGGACAGGACATACCCGAGGATGGTGACGGCAGTATCTGGGACATTGTCAGGTATGATTCCATGAGTATGACTATGTCAGGCTGTTGCTTGACTAGTCTGTGGGACAGCTCTCCCAACTTTGGCACAAGCCCCCAGATGTTAGTAAGGAGGACTTTGCAGGGTCAACAGGGCTGGGTTTGCTGTTGCCAGTGCCTAGGTCGATGCTGAGTGGGCTGTCCAGTTTCATTCTTTTTTATTGACTTTGTAGTGGTTAAATACAACTGAGTGGCTTGCTAGGCAATTTTAGAGGGCATGCAAGAGTCAACCACATTGCTGTGGGTCTGGAGTCACATGTAGGTCAACAGATTTCTTTCTCTAAAGGATATTAGTGAACCAAATGGATTTTTACTACCATTGACAATGGTTTCATGGCCAATATTAGACTAACTTTTAATTCCAGATTTATTAATTGAATTCAAATTCCACCTTTTGCTGTGGTGGGATTTGAATCCATATCCCCAAAGCAATATCCTGGGTCTCTGTCTTACTAGTCCAGTGACAATACCACTATGCCACAGCCTCTCCTATATCCTGTTGCAGACGCCTTATGTCCTCTTCACAACTTACTTTCCTACCTATCTTTGTGCCATCAGCAAATTTAGCAGCCATCCAAGTCATTGATATAAATAGTGAATAGTTGAGGTCCCAGCACTGATCCCTGTGGTCCTGGCAGAACCCAAACTGAGCTTCAGTGAGCAGGTTATTGCTGAGTAAAAGTAAATGCTATTTGATAACACTGTCAATGACATCTTCTATCATTTTGCCGATAACTGAGAGTGGATTTTCCTTAATCCTACCCGCCAAGACTTTTTCATGTCCCCTTCTAGCTCTCCTAAGTCCATTCTTTAGTTCCTTCCTGGCTACCTTGTAACCCTCTAGAGCCCTGTCCGATCCTTGCTTCCTCAACCTTAAGTAAGCTTCCTTCTTCCTCTTGACTAGCTGTTCTACATCTCTTGTTATCCAAGGTTCCTTCACCCTACCATCCCTTCCCTGCCTCATCGGGACAAACCTATCCAGCAGTCGCAGCAAGTGCTCCCTAAACAACCTCCACATTTCTGTCGTGCATTTCCCTGACAACATCTGTTCCCAATTTATGCTCCCCAGTTCCTGCCTAATAGCATTGTAATTCCCCCTCCCCCAATTAAATATTTTCCCATCCCGTCTGCTCCTGTCCCTCTCCATGACTATAGTAAAGGTCAGGGAGTTGTGATCACTATCACCGAAATGCTCTCCCACCGAGAGATCTGCCACCTGGCCTGGTTCGTTGCCAAGCACCAAGTCCAACATAGTCTCCCCTCTAGTCGGCCTATCTACATATTGAGTCAGAAAACCTTCCTGGACACACCTGACAAAAACTGCTCCATCCAAACTATTTGCACTAAGGAGGTTCCAATCAATATTAGGGAAGTTGAAGTCACCCATGACAACAACCCTGTTACTTCTGTACCTTTCCAAAATCTGCCTCCCAATCTGTTCCTCCGTTTCTCTGTTGCTATTGGGGGGTCTATAGAAAACTCCCAAAAAAGTGACTGCTCCTTTCCTGTTTCTGACTTCCACCCATACTGACTCAGTAGACAAACCCTCCTCGACGACCTCCCTTTCTGCAGCTGTGACACTATCCCTGATTAGCAATGCCACTCCCCCACCTCTTTTCCCTCCCTCCCTATTCCTTTTGAAACATCTAAACCCCGGAACATCCAACATCCATTCCTGCCCCTGTGATATCCAAGTCTCCGTAATGGCCACAACATCGTCGCTCCAAGTACTGATCCATGCTCTAAGTTCATCACCCTTATTCCTGACACTTCTTGCGTTAAAATAGACACACTTCAACCCATAATACTGGCTGCAACTTCACCCTGTCAACTGTCTAACCTTCCTCACAAACTCTCTGCACTCTGTATCTGCCCATCCACTGATCCATGGCTCCGGTTCCCATCCTCCTGATAAACTAGTTTGAAACCTCCCGAAGAGCGCGAGCAAACCTCCCGCCCGGGATATTGGTGCCCCTCCAGTTCAGATGCAACCCTTCCTTCTTGTACAGGTCCCACCTTCCCCAGAAGGTATCCCAATGATCCACATATCTGAAGCCCTCCCTCCTACACCAGCTCTGTAGCCACATGTTCAGCTGCACTCGCTCCCTGTTTCTAGCCTCACGAGCACGTGGCACCGGTAACAATCCTGAGATTACTACTCTGCTCGTCCTGCCTTTCAGCTTCCAACCTAACTCCCTATATTTGCTTTTCAGGTCCTCATCCCTTTTCCTAACTATGTCATTGATACCGATGTGTACCACGACCTCTGGCTGCTCCCCCTCCCCCTTAAGAATCCTATAGACTCGATCCGAGACATCCCTGACCCTGGCACCCGGGAGGCAACATACCATCCGGGAGTCTCGTTCGCGACCACAGAATCTCCTGTCTGTTCCTCTAACATTGAATCTCCTATCACTATCGCTCTCCTATTCTCCCCCCTTCCCTTCTGAGCCAGGCTCAGTGCCAGAGACCTGGCCACTGTGGCTTTCCTCTGGTCGGTCATCCCCCCCAACCATATCCAAAACGGTATACGTATTATTGAGGGGAACGGCCACAGGGGATCCCTGCACTGTGCGCCGATCCCCTTTCCCTCCTCTGACGGTCACCCAGCTACCTTTATCCTGTTACTTAGGTGTCACTACTTCCCTATTACTGCTCTCTATCACCCCATCAGCCTCCTGAATGATCCGAAGTTCATCCAGCTCCAGCTCCCTAATGCGGTCTGCGAGGAGCTGGAGGTGGGTGCACTTCTCACAGGTGAAGTCCGCAGGGACACAAGTGGTGACCCTCACCTCCCACATCCTATAAGAGGAGCATGCAACTGCCCTAGCTTCCATCCCCTCCGCACTAAATGGACAACAGAGATAAAAAAAAAAGGAAAACCTTACCTTACCAAACCCTCCACACAAGAGTCCTTTTTTTTTGGTTACAGGAGGAGGATGGGTGGGAGACACTACACTTGTAGTGTTTCGGGTTTAGCCACTGCCCAAATACATAGGTTTACTTCCCCAGCAGTCCCCTGGTCCGCCGAAACAAAAGGTAATTTACTTTAAGCTGAAACTCACCTTCCCAGCTGATACCTCACTCGCACTATCACTGCTTCAGAAAAAGCTGCTGCAACAAAAGACTTGTTAAGGGAATATCTTGTTTGACGAACTTGATCGAATTGTTTTAAAAAATAACAAGGAAGATAGATGAGAGTAGTGCAGTTGATGTGGTCTACATGGATTTTAGCAAGGCTTTTGACAAGGGCCCACATGGCAGACTGGTTAAAAAAATAAAATCCCATGGGATCCAGGGAAATGCAGCATGGTGGATACAAAATTGGTTCAGGGGCAGGAAACGAAGGGTAATTGTTGACTGCTGTTTTAGCAACTGGAGGGCTGTTTCCAGTGGTGTTCCACAGGGCTCAGAATTGGGTCCCCTGCTTTTTGTGGTTTACATTCAGGATTTGGATGTAAATATAAATGTAGCGGCATGATCAAGAAGTTTTCAGAGGACACAAAGATTGGCCATGTGGTAGATAGCGAGGAGGATAGCTGTAGGCTGCAGGAAGATATTGATGGTCTGGTCAGATGGGCAGAAAAGTGGCAAATGGAATTCAACTTGGAGAAGTGTGAGGTGATGCATTTGGGGAGGTCAAACAAGGCAAAGGAATACATAATTAATTGGAAAATACTGAGATGTATAGAGTAAGTAAGGGACCTTGGAGGGAATGTCCACAGATCCCTGAAGGTAGCAGGACAGCTCGTTAAGGTGGTTAAGAAGGCATATGGAATCCTTTCCTTTATTAACCGAGGTACAGATACAAGAGCAGCGAGTGTGTTCGTATGTAGGTTATGCTGGAGCTGTATAACTCATTGGTTAGGCCACAACTTGAGTACTGTGTTCAGTTCTGGTCACCTCATTACGGAAAGGATGTAATTGCACTAGAGAGGGTACATAGGAGATTTACAAGGATGTTGCCAGGACTGGAAAAATGCAGCTATGTGGAAAGATATGGATAGGCTGGTGTTGTGCTCCTTGGAACAGAGAAGGCTGAGGGAGATCCGATTGAAATGTACAAAATTTTGAGGGGCCTGGATAGAATGGAGGTGAATGGTCTCTTCACCTTAGCACAGGGGTCAGTGACGAGGGGGTCATAGATTTAAAGTGATTGGTGGAAAAATTAGAGGGGAGATGAGGAAAAACTTTTTCACTCAGAGGGTGATGGGGGTCTGGAACTCACTGGCTGAAAAGGTAGTTGAGGCAGAGACCCTCAACTCATTTAAAAGGTGTCTGGATATGCACCTCAAGTGCAGTAATCTGCAGGGCTTCGGACCAATGGCTGGAAAGTGGGATTAGAATAAGTGGATCATTTCTCAGCCAGCACAGACACAATGGGCCAAGTGGCCTCTTTCTGTGCCTTAAACTTTCTATGATTCTATGAAGCCGATCCAGAGTTAAATAAAGTGGCACAATTGGCTCTAACTGATGCTGAAGCAAAGGGAGCTTCGGAAAGCTATTGTATTAAAAATGGGATTCTGATGAGGAAGTCCTTCCTCACAGACCTGTGGACGAAGAATGGACGGTTGTTCATCAGATAGTAGTACCACCCAAGTATTGCTAGGAAATATTAAGGATAGCCCATGAAATTGCTATAGCGGGACATGTGGGGATCCAAAAGATCAAATCATGTATAGGTCGCAATTTTTATTTATTTAGTGATACAGCACTGAAACAGGCCCTTCGGCCCACCGAGTCTGTGCTGACCATCAACCACCCATTTATACTAATCCTACATTAATCCCATTACCCTCTCACAGCCCCATCTTCCCTCAATTCCCCTACCACCTACCTACACTAGGGGCAATTTACAATGGCCAATTTACCTACCAACCTGCAAGTCTTTGGCTGTGGGAGGAAACCAGAGCACCTGGTGAAAACCCACACGGTCACAGGGAGAACTTGCAAACTTCACACAGGCAGTGCCCAGAATCGAACCCAGGTCGCTGGAGCTGTGAGGCTGTGGTACTAACCACTGCGCCACTGTTTTACTGGCCAGGTCATTCCAGGGATGTGGTGCAGTTTTATAAAACATGCCATACGTGTCAGAAAACTGCAACCTACCATAAAACCGGTACCTCTAATTCCCATACCAGGTTTTGGGGAACCATTTAGTAGGGTGTTGGTAGACTGTATAGGACCTTTACCGAAAACAAAAGCAGGACACCAATATATACAGTTCTCCCTGTGACCGCGTGGGTTTTCGCCGGGTGCTCCAGTTTCCTCCCACAGCCAAAGTGGGATCACACTGTGGGATCACAGCAAGGCTAGGAAGTCTGAACTCCTAAGGCTGGTGGACAACCATTTTTCCCTTGAAGGTGATAGGTAAATTGGCCGTTGTAAATTGCCCCTAGTGTAGGTAGGTGGTAGGGAATATGGTATTACTGTAGGGTTAGTATAAATAAATTTTAAAAAAACATGGTCAAACCAGTTAATCACATGACTAACCTGCTTGGCAGTCTGTTTTTTTTTCTGAATTGTACAGTTTTGAACTGAGAGTTTGATCAGAAAGCTCTTTGCTCCTGGACTGAAGAAGACCTCCCGCCTGTCTATCTGCTCCCATCTCTTTCTCATGGAACTCCAAAAATCCACTGAAGACACATGAACCCCAAGAGAGAAAGGTCTCCTCCAGTGAACAAGGTTTGAGAAGAATACTGGGCCCCAACGAAAAGCAAGATCTACCTACAATCAAAGACTCTACAGTGAGCTCGAAGATCCGTAACAAAAACCCCTCAGATATTGCCTCGTACCTTTCGACCTAATTTCTTCTGCTCTTTTCTGTCCCTATCATCATGTGTGTACTGTGTATGCATGCTAGCATGGGCGCATAGGCGTTAACCAAATTAGAATTTAAGTTTAAATTTAATAACATTTCATTTTTATTATTTAAACCTAAGAAAGCCTGTTTGTGCTCATTTCTTTGCCTTATAATTAGAAAGCGGTGAACAAGGATTCAGCAAGGGGGAGCTAAAAACACGTATTTAAAATTAAACCCTGTTACATCAAAACCAGGTGAAGGCTGAAAGGGAACCCTAGACCTTTTTCCCTTTCTGGTCGTAACAGAAATTTGAGTGCTGGTGTCCAGAATTGACCACAGACAAACGAGAGAAATTGGGAGTGGGAAGCCAAATTGTTCCCAATCAAAAAAAGAGCAAGTTTTCAATACAGGTTTTCTTGTGGTTGTGTGTGATTGAATACTGACATGTCTGCAACTGAAGCAAGTTGCTCTCCAAGCCAGGGTGAAGTAACTTGGGATAATTTAAAAGCACGCTCTATGGAGGAGTTGAGGAAAATGGCTGAGCAGTGTGGGATCACAGCAAGGCTAGGAAGTCTGAACTCCTAAGGCTGGTGGACAACCATTTTTCCCTTGAATCTGAAGAAGCAGAAGCAGTGTTAGAAGTAGACCGACAGGGTACTGCTAGCAAAGATATAATTAGAACAAAGGAAACTTGAATTAGAAGAGAGGGAAACAGAAAGAGAAAGGGAGACAAGAAAAAGAGCGAGAGAGACAGGAAAAAGAGCGAGAGAGGCAGGAGAGGGAGAAAGAGAGATACTTCCAGAAGGAATGTAAAGAAAATGAAAGGCATGAGAGAGAGAGAAAGAATATTCCAGAATGAATGCGAAGAAAGAGAGCTAAGGCGGCTTGAGTTAACTCGGGGTCGACAGAGTAACCCCAGTGAAAGCATGGCCAATATGGAGAAGCGTAATTCAGGGCAGGGTACAGAATTGTTAAAACTAGTTCATCTGATCCCAAAATTCAATGAGGAAGATGTGGAGAAATGTTTTGTGTCCTTTGAGAAACTGACAAGGCCGCTAAAATGACCAGCTGAGACCAGGCCTCTTTTACTGCAAAGCAAGCTGGAAAAGCCTATGATGTTTATTCCTTGTTGTCAGATGAGAGTTCATCAAATTATGAATTGACCAAAAATGCTATCCTTGGGGCATATGAATTAGTACCCGTAGCCTATTGCCAAAAGTTGAAAGAAGTAAGCAGCTGACTTTTGACCAGTGGCTAAGGGCTCGTAATGTACATCTCAGCTATGAGAATCTCAGAGAAGTAATTCTTTTAGAGGAATTTAAACACTCCCTCCTACTCCCCATAAAGACCCATGTAGAGGAGCAGCGGGTTCAGAGAGCCCGGCAAGTGGCCATTCTGGCTGATGAGTTTGCTTTAATTTATAAGTCTTTTTCCTAGGGTGGGAAACATCACAAATCCGAAAAGGACATAGGATGGGAAAGCCAGGCAATCATGGCAGAGAAAGGAAAGCAGGCAACTTAGGAGGCCCTCCTACAGCCAAAAAGGAAGGTGCTGTGAGCAACAGTGAGACCTGGAGACCTGTCTGCTTCCATTGTAATAAAGCAGGGCATTTAAAAGCTGACTGCTGGAAACTAAAGGGAAAACCAGTAGGGTTAATCAGGGCACACGTGCTCAGCGAAGACGAGACCATGATGGAAAGCACAGCAGAACAAGCTGTGGCTTTAACTGCAGTAAGAGTGAGACTCAAGAAGCTTACTACTGCAAGTGCAGGAAACTTTAATAGGGTTCCTGAGGGTTATCAGGGTTTTGTGTCTGAAGGGAGAGTAACTCCATATCCCTCGAATAAAAGCAAAATACTGCAGATGCTGGAAATCTGAAATAAAAACAAGAAATGCTGGAACCACTCAGCAGGTCTGGCAGCATCTGTGAAAAGAGAAGCAGAGTTAAAGTTTCGGGTCAGTGACCCTTCATTGGAACTGCAGGGACTCCATATCCCTTGAGTGGGGCAAGCAAACCCATAGTAATTCTCAGGGACACAGGGGCCACTAGATCCCTTTTACTGGGAAAAGGTTGACCTTTCCCCCAGAGAGTGCAGTGAACACCAAAATGGTACTGAATAGTTTTGCAGCGCAATGTATGTACACTGGGTGCACCTGGAGTCTGACCTGGTTTTGGGACCGGTGACCATAGGTATTGTCCCAAGTTTGCTTGTGGATGGGGTTGATCTGCTCCTAGGTAATGATCTGGCGGGGGTGAAGGTGGTAGCTCCCCCCTCCCGCAGTAGTGAAAGAAAGACCGCAGGAGGTCAGAGAAACAGGGCAGTGACAGGAGACGGACCCCTGCAATTTCCCTGAATGTGTTGTGGATGAGGCCATGATCAAACTAGCTCCCCCAGAGGAGACTGCATTGGCACTGCAGGCAGCTGACCATGAGGTCTGCCTGTCCAAGACTTCCTTTGGAAAGTTAGGAAACCCAGGAATGAATTAAACGGATTATCCCTAGCTGAGGCTCAGCGAGCTGACCCAGTATTGCGAGAGTTAGCACAGGCTGCCCAGTCTGAAAGTGAAGCAGAGGGAGTCCCTGATTGTTACTATTTAAAGAATGAGGTACTAATGGAGTTCTCCTCACAGACCTGAGAGCAAGGGGTGCACAATAGTTCACCAGTTAGTAGTGCCGCAGTGGTGCCAGAGAGAAATATTAAGAAGGGCCCATGAGACTACAGTGGCTGTACATGCCGGTATACGAAAGACCAAAGCCCGTATAATACAGCAGTTTGACTGGCCAAAAATCCACAAAAATGTGTTGGAGTACTGCAAGATTGCCACATGTGCCAGGTTGAGGGGAAACCCCAACTTACAGTGAAACCTGCACCTCTAAGTCATGTACCGGTGTCAGGAGGACTCTCCAGCACAGGGCTGATGAACTGTAAGGGACCCCCACTGAGAACAAAAGGGACAAAGCTGGCAAAAGTTTAGAAAAAGAAAAAGCAACCAAGAGGGCAGGTTAAAGGAATCCCAGATGAAAACCCCTACTGTCTAGTCAGCCAATCCCGCAAAATGTGAAAAGTTAGACCCCACATCATCCGAAGTAAATGCAGACACTAGAAGTACCACCAGAGTTGCTAACAGCATTTACAGGACCTGCAGAGACAAAGAGAGACCTCTAGGGGGCAGAGAAACTGTGAGGGTGATGCCTCACCTAGTCAAAGTGCCACAGGGCATTGCATTAGAGTCTGCACACATACCTGCGGGCAGGAGTGTCCCAGAGAACAAAGGGGAGATTAACAAAGAATCCTCCTCCACTGTCAGAGGGGTTTAGAGGGGATTTGAGGAAAATAAATTTCACCTAAAGGGTGGTTGGAATCTGGAACACACTGCCTAAAGAGGTGGTAGAAGCAGGAACCCTCACAACATTTAAGAAGTATTTAGATAAGCACTTGAAACACCCTCGCATACAAGGCAACGGTCCAAGTGCTGGAAAATGGGATTAGAATAGATCGGCTTGATGGCCAGTGCACATACGGTGGGCTGAAGGGCCTGTTTCTGTGCTGCATGACTATGACTCTAAGGTATCGTCACTCCCAGCAGCCCCCAGTGCTGAGTGCTGGTTTGAGAGCAACACACACCCCAAAGACTCCTGCACTTTCACTGCCTGTGGGCGTGGCCATCTCCTGGAATTTGCGATCCAGGAAACTCTCCTCCTCTCTGATGCTCCGCAGTGACACCAGTTGCACCTGCAGCTTGGAAATTCTGAGCTCGAGCTCAAGCAGCTGCAGACACATCCTACACTAGTGGTCCCCCAAGATGCAATGTAAGTCCTGAAGTTCCCATATGGCACAGGAATTGCTCTGTGCCAATACTCTGATTATTAATTCACTTAATGTTTTACTTAGCCTGATTGAAAATTTTTAATTTCCCAGCTCTTAGTTTAAACCAATGCCCTAATTTAGAGAGAAAAGACCAACCAATCATTTACCTACTTTCCTGTGACATCACACTGATTTTTTTTAAACCTTTGTTTCGCTTGCTCTCTGTCCACTCCCAACAGAACTCTTTATATCACCGCCTGTGCTCTCGTCCCTGCTGCTGGTCTGGGGTCTTGGGTCACCGCTCTTTATATCCCTGCCTCTGCTCTCTTCACCACTGCTGGTCTGGGGTCTTGGGTCACCGCTCTTTATATCCCTGCCTGTGCTCTCTTCACCACTGCTGGTCTGGGGTCTCGGGTCACTGCTCTTTATATCCCTGCCTGTGCTCTCTTCACCACTGCTGGTCTGGGGTCTCGGATCACTGCTCTTTATATCCCCGCCTCTGCTCTCTTCACCACTGCTGGTCTGGGGTCTCGGGTCACTGCTCTTTATATCCCCGCCTCTGCTCTCTTCACCACTGCTGGTCTGGGGTCTCAGGCCACTGCTCTTTATATCCCCGCCTCTGCTCTCTTCACCACTGCTGGTCTGGGGTCTCGGGTCACTGCTCTTTATATCCCCGCCTCTGCTCTCTTCACCACTGCTGGTCTGGGGTCTCGGGTCACTGCTCTTTATATCCCCGCCTCTGCTCTCTTCACCACTGCTGGTCTGGGGTCTCAGATCACTGCTCTTTATACCCCGCCTGTGCACTCTTCACCACTGCAGGTCTGGGGTCTTGGGTCATCGCTCTTTATATCCCCGCCTGTGCTGTCTTCACCACTGCTGGTCTGGGGTCTCGGGTCACTGTTCTTTATATCCCCGCCTGTGCTCTCTTCACCACTGCTGGTCTGGGGTCTCGGGTCACTGCTCTTTATATCCCTGCCTGTGCTCTCTTCACCACTGCTGGTCTGGGGTCTTGGGTCACCGCTCTTTATATTCCTGCCTGTGCTCTCTTCACCACTGCTGGTCTGGGGTCTCGGGTCACTGCTCTTTATATCCCTGCCTGTGCTCTCTTCACCACTGCTGGTCTGGGGTCTCGGATCACTGCTCTTTATATCCCCGCCTCTGCTCTCTTCACCACTGCTGGTCTGGGGTCTCGGGTCACTGCTCTTTATATCCCCGCCTCTGCTCTCTTCACCACTGCTGGTCTGGGGTCTCGGGTCACTGCTCTTTATATCCCCGCCTCTGCTCTCTTCACCACTGCTGGTCTGGGGTCTCGGGTCACTGCTCTTTATATCCCCGCCTCTGCTCTCTTCACCACTGCTGGTCTGGGGTCTCGGGTCACTGCTCTTTATATCCCCGCCTCTGCTCTCTTCACCACTGCTGGTCTGGGGTCTCAGATCACTGCTCTTTATACCCCGCCTGTGCACTCTTCACCACTGCAGGTCTGGGGTCTTGGGTCATCGCTCTTTATATCCCCGCCTGTGCTGTCTTCACCACTGCTGGTCTGGGGTCTCGGGTCACTGTTCTTTATATCCCCGCCTGTGCTCTCTTCACCACTGCTGGTCTGGGGTCTCGGGTCATCACTCTTCATATCCCCGCCTGTGCTCCCTTCACCACTGCAGGTCTGGGGTCTCGGGTCATCGCTCTTTATATCCCCGCCTCTGCTCTCTTCACCACTGCTGGTCTGGGGTCTCGGGTCATCGCTCTTTATATCCCCGCCTCTGCTCTCTTCACCACTGCTGGTCTGGGGTCTCGGGTCATCACTCTTTATATCCCTGCCTCTGCTCTCTTCACCACTGCTGGTCTGGGGTCTCGGATCACTGCTCTTTATATCCCCGCCTGTGCTGTCTTCACCACTGCTGGTCTGGGGTCTCGGGTCACTGTTCTTTATATCCCCGCCTGTGCTCTCTTCACCACTGCTGGTCTGGGGTCTCGGGTCATCACTCTTCATATCCCCGCCTGTGCTCCCTTCACCACTGCAGGTCTGGGGTCTCGGGTCATCGCTCTTTATATCCCCGCCTCTGCTCTCTTCACCACTGCTGGTCTGGGGTCTCGGGTCATCGCTCTTTATATCCCCGCCTCTGCTCTCTTCACCACTGCTGGTCTGGGGTCTCGGGTCATCACTCTTTATATCCCTGCCTCTGCTCTCTCCACCACTGCTGGTCTGGGGTCTCGGGTCACCGCTCTTTATATCCCCGCCTCAGCTCTCTTCACCACTGCTGGTCTGGGGTCTCGGGTCACCGCTCTTTATATCCCCGCCTCAGCTCTCTTCACCACTGCTGGTCTGGGGTCTTGGGTCACCGCTCTTTATATCCCCGCCTCTGCTCTCTTCACCACTGCTGGTCTGGGGTCTCGGGTCATCACTCTTTATATCCCTGCCTGTGCTCTCTTCACCACTGCTGGTCTGGGGTCTCGGGTCACTGCTCTTTATATCCCTGCCTGTGCTCTCTTCACCACTGCTGGTCTGGGGTCTCGGATCACTGCTCTTTATATCCCCGCCTCTGCTCTCTTCACCACTGCTGGTCTGGGGTCTCGGGTCACTGCTCTTTATATCCCCGCCTCTGCTCTCTTCACCACTGCTGGTCTGGGGTCTCGGGTCACTGCTCTTTATATCCCCGCCTCTGCTCTCTTCACCACTGCTGGTCTGGGGTCTCGGGTCACTGCTCTTTATATCCCCGCCTCTGCTCTCTTCACCACTGCTGGTCTGGGGTCTCGGGTCACTGCTCTTTATACCCCGCCTGTGCACTCTTCACCACTGCAGGTCTGGGGTCTTGGGTCATCGCTCTTTATATCCCCGCCTGTGCTGTCTTCACCACTGCTGGTCTGGGGTCTCGGGTCACTGTTCTTTATATCCCCGCCTGTGCTCTCTTCACCACTGCTGGTCTGGGGTCTCGGGTCATCACTCTTCATATCCCCGCCTGTGCTCCCTTCACCACTGCTGGTCTGGGGTCTCGGGTCATCACTCTTCATATCCCCGCCTGTGCTCCCTTCACCACTGCAGGTCTGGGGTCTCGGGTCATCGCTCTTTATATCCCTGCCTCTGCTCTCTTCACCACTGCTGGTCTGGGGTCTCGGGTCATCGCTCTTTATATCCCTGCCTCTGCTCTCTTCACCACTGCTGGTCTGGGGTCTCGGGTCATCACTCTTCATATCCCCGCCTGTGCTCCCTTCACCACTGCAGGTCTGGGGTCTCGGGTCATCGCTCTTTATATCCCTGCCTCTGCTCTCTTCACCACTGCTGGTCTGGGGTCTCGGGTCATCGCTCTTTATATCCCTGCCTCTGCTCTCTTCACCACTGCTGGTCTGGGGTCTCGGGTCATCACTCTTTATATCCCTGCCTCTGCTCTCTTCACCACTGCTGGTCTGGGGTCTCGGATCACTGCTCTTTATATCCCCGTGTGCTCTCTTCACCACTGCTGGTCTGGGGTCTCGGGTCACCGCTCTTTATATCCCCGCCTCAGCTCTCTTCACCACTGCTGGTCTGGGGTCTCGGGTCACCGCTCTTTATATCCCCGCCTCTGCTCTCTTCACCACTGCTGGTCTGGGGTCTCGGGTCACTGCTCTTTATATCCCCGCCTCAGCTCTCTTCACCACTGCTGGTCTGGGGTCTCGGGACACCGCTCTTTCTATTCCTGCCTTGTGCACTCACTCTTGTCACCACTGCTGGTCTGGGGCTTCGGGTCAACCACTCTCGATATCCCCACCTCTGCTCCTGCTCTCACCACTGCTTTCTCTCACTGATTCTCCATCCCGTCTCGCTGATTCTCTGTCCACTGTCTCTAAAATATGAAACTGCTTGTCTGACGTCTAAACTTCCTATAGAGATTGACAGACTTCTAAATACCAAAGACATAAAAGGATATGGGGATAGTGTGGGAAAAAGGCATTGAAGTGGATGTTCAGCCAGTGTCATATTGAATGGCGGAGCAGGATCAGTGGGCTGAATGGCCTACTCCCGCTCCTATGTTCCGAAAACCAGATGAAGAGAAATTTCCTCTCATTAACTATTGGGAAGACCGAAGCCATTATCTTCGTTTCCCACGACAAAGTCTTTTCACTAACCAAATAGTTCAACCATTTCGCTGGCAACTGTCTGTGGTTGAACCAGACTGTTCGCAAGGTTGGTGTTATATTTGACCCTGAGATGAGCTTCCGATCACATATTCGTAGCATCACGAAGACTACCTTCTTTCCAGCTCCATAACATTGTCCATCCCTGCACCTGTCTCAGCTTATCTGCTGCTGAAACACTCATCCATGCTTTGAGATATCTCGACTTGACTATTTCAACACACTTCTGGCTGGCCTCCCACATTCTGTTATCTGTAAACCTGAGGTCACCAAATCTTTGCTGCTCATTGCTAAATAGATCCAAGCCAAATGGTGAAGAATGAAGCTAGACACAGATCCTTTCTTAATAGTCAGTTTAGTCACAGAACGCAGCATTACAATCTCTGCCTCCTGCTCACACCCCACCCCACCCCACCCCATCACACCTCACCTCACCACACCTCACCTCACCACACCACACCACACCGCCATGTCCCAACAGGCTCTCTTTTTATCTGTTCTCCTTAATTAAACAATGCCCTTCACCTGTGTATCTTTAACAACATAATTAACCTACCAATAACAGATGAACCCAAGAAATAGGAGCAGGAGTAGACCATATGGCCATCAAGCCTGCTCCGCCATTCAATATGATCATGGCTGATCTTGAATTTTCAATTCCACTTTCCTGCCCACTCCCCATATCCCTCGATTCCCTGTGAGACCAACAATCTGTCTATCCCAGCCCTAAATGTATTCAATGATGGAGCATCCACAACCCTCTGGGGTAGAGAATTCCAAAGATTCACAACCTTTTGAGTGAAGTAATTTCTCCTCATCTCAGTCCTGAATGATTGACCCCTTATCCTGAGACTGTGTCCCCGTGTTCTAGATTCCCCGACCAGTGGGAACAATCTCTCAGCTTCTACCCTATCAAGCCCTTTCAGAATCTTCCGATGAAGGGTCACTGACCCGAAACGTTAACTCTGCTTCTCTTTCCACAGATGCTGCCAGACCTGCTGAGTGGTTCCAGCATTTCTTGTTTTTATTTCAGATTTCCAGCATCCGCAGTATTTTGCTTTTATCCTTTCAGAATCTTGTATGTCTCTATTAGATCGTCTCTCATTCTTCTAAACTCCAGAGAATATACCCCAATTTACTCAGCCTCTCATCATAGGACAACCTTCTCATCCCAGGGACCAATTTAGTAAATCTTCACTGCACTGTCTCCAGTGCAAGTATCATTTCTTAAATGTGGAGACCAAAACTGCACACAGTATTCCAGGTGCGGTCTCACCAAAGCCCTGTACAATTTTCGTAAGACTTCTTTATTCCTGTACTCCAATCTTCTTGCAATAAAGGCCAACATGCCATTTGCCTTCCTAATAGCCTGCTGGACCTGCATGTTAACTTTCTGCATTCCTTGTACGAGTACCTCCAAGTTTCTCTGAACATCAACACTTACCAGTTTCGCACCATTTAAAAAATATTCTGCTTTTCTATTTTTACAAACAAAGTGAACAACTTCACACTTCCCTACATTGTACTCCATTTGCCATCTTATTGCCTACTCACTTAACCTGTCTATATCTCTTTGCAGCCTCTCAAGGTCCTCCCCGCAGCTTACCTTTCCACTGAGCTTTGTATCATCAGCAAATTTAGATACATTACTCTCTGTCTCTTCATCCAAGTCATTAAAATAGAGTGTAAATAGCTGAGGCCCCAGCACTGATCCTTGCGGCACCCCACTATTCACTGCCTGCCAACTCCCATTTGGAAACAAACGAACTTATTAGCGAGAGGCAGCATGGTTTCGTGTCTCACTAATTTGATTGAGTTTTTGGAGGAAGTGACAAAGATGATTGATGAAGGAAGGGCAGTGGATGTTATCTATATGGACTTCAGTAAAGCTTTTGACAAGGTCCCTCATGGCAGACTGATACAAAAGGTGAAGTCGCACGGGATCAGAGGTGAGCTGGCAAGATGGATACAGAACTGGCTCGGTCATAGAAGACAGAGGGTAGCAATTGAAGGGTGCTTTTCTGAATGGAGGGCTGTGACTAGTGGTGTTCCACAGGGATCAGTGCTGGGACCTTTGCTGTTTGTAGTATATATAAATGATTTGGAGGAAAATGTAGCTGGTCTGATTAGTAAGTTTGCGGACGACACAAAGGTTGGTGGAGTTGCGGATAGTGATGAGGATTGTCAGAGGATACAGCAGGATATAGATCGGTTGGAGACTTGGGCGGAGAAATGGCAGATGGAATTTAACCCGGACAAATGTGAGGTAATGCATTTTGGAAGGTCTAATGCAGGTGGGAAGTGTACAGTAAATGGCAGAACCCTTAGGAGTATTGACAGGCAGAGAGATCTGGGCGTACAGGTCCACAGATCACTGAAAGTGGCAACGCAGGTGGATCAGGTAGTCAAGAAGGCATACGACATGCTTGCCTTCATCAGTCAGGGCATAGAGTATAAAAATTGGCAAGTCATGCTGCAGCTGTACAGAACTTTAGTTAGGCCTCACTTAGAATATTGCGTGCAATTCTGGTCGCCACACTACCAGAAGGACGTGGAGGCTTTGGAGAGGGTACAGAAAAGGTTTACCAGGATGTTGCCTGGTCTGGAGGGCATTAGCTATGAGGAGAGGTTGGATAAACTCGGATTGTTTTCACTGTAACGACGGAGGTGGAGGGGCGACATGATAGAGGTTAACAAAGTTATGAGCGGCATGGACAGAGTGGATAGTCAGAAGCTTTTTCCTCGGGTGGAAGAGTCAGTTACTAGGGGACATAGGTTTAAGCTGAGAGGGGCAAAGTTTAGAGGGGATGTGCGAGGCAGGTTCTTTACACAGAGGGTGGTGAGTGCCTGGAACTTGCTGCCGGGGGAGGTGGTGGAAGCAGATACGATAGCGACGTTTAAGAGGCATCTTGACAAATACACGAATAGGATGGGAATAGAGGAATACGGTCCCCGGAAGTGCAGAAGGTTTTAGTTTAGGCAGGCATCAAGATTGGCGCAGGCTTGAAGGGCTGAATGGCTTGTTCCTGTGCTGTACTGTTCTTTGTTCCTCTCTGTTAACCAATCCTCTATCCACACTAATATATTACCCCCAATGCCATGAGCCCTTATCTTGCCTATTAATCTTTTATGTGGCACCTTATCAAATGCCTTTTGGAAATCCAGGTATACTATGTCTATGGTTCCCCTCTATCTACCCTACTAGTTACATCCTCAAAAAACTCTAATAAATTTGGCAAACAGGATCTCCCTTTAGTAAAACCATGCTGACTTGTTCTAATCATACTATGCTTTTCCAAGTGCAATGTTAAGACTTCTTTAACAATAATTGACAGCATCTTACTGATGTTAGGCTAATTGGCCTGTAGTACCCTGTTTTCTCTCTACCTCCTTTCTTGAAAAGTGGTGTAACATTTGCCAACTTCCAATGTGACAGGACCATTTCTGAATCTAAGAATTCTGGAAAATCATAGCTAGCACATCCACTATCTATGTAGCTATCTCTTATAGAACCCTAGGATGCAGGCCATCTGGTCCCGGGGATTTGCCAGATTTTAGTCCCTCAAGTTTCTCTAATACTTTTTCTCGGCTGATATCAATATCCTTAATTTCCTCTTTCTTTTTAGCCCCGAGGTTACTGCTTATTTCTGGTATGGAACTTGTGTCTTCTACTGTGAAGACAGACATAAAAGTCCTCAATCCCCATGATGATTTCTCCTGTCTTTGCTTCTAAGGGACCAACATCTAATTTATTACTCTCTTCTTTTTTATGTACTTATAAAAGCTGTTACAATCTGTTTTTATATTGCTGGCAAGTTTACCCTCATTCTATTTTTCCCCATTTTATCAACTTTTTTGTGGCCCTTTGCTGGTTTCTATAACACTCCAAATCCTCAGACTTGCTACTATTTTTGCAACATTGTAAGCCTCTTCTTTTAGTCTAATACTCTCCTTAACTTCCTGACTGAGCCATGGATGGGTCTTTCTTGATGAGTTTTTAGTTTTGAACAGAATGTACTTTTGTTGAACCCTTTGAATTGTTTCTTTAAATGTTTCCAGTGTTCATTTAGCACCAGACCTTCCAGTCTATTTACCCAATTAACCTTAGCCAGTTCCCCCCCATACCTTCGTAATTGGCTTTGTTTAAGTTTAAGATTCTTGTTTGTGATTGAAATGTGTCACTTTCAAACTTAACATGAAAATCAATGATATTATGATCACTATTTCCGAGTGGTTCTTTTCCGATGACTTGCTTATTAACTCTGCTTCATTACACAATATGAGGAAATCTGTGTCTTTACCTGGTCTGGCCTACATGCGACTCCAGACCCACAGCAATGTGGTTGACTCTTACATGCCCTCTGAAATGGCCTAGCAAGCCACTCAGTTGTATCAAACTGCTGCAAAGCCTAAGGAAAGGAATGAAACCGGACGGACCACCCGGCATCGACCTAGGCTCTGGAAATGACAACGCCTTGTTGACCCTGCAAAGTCCTCCTTACTAACATCTGGAGGCTTGTGCCAAAATTGGGAGAGATATCCCACAGACTGGTCAAGCAACAGCCTGACATAGTCATACTCACAGAATCATACCTTACAAAGTCCCAGACACGACCATCACCATACCTGGATATGTCCTGTCCCACCACTACTGAACGAGCTGGCCGAGTCCTAAAGGTTGTGGCTGCTAGACTGGGTCTGCGGCAGGTGATGAGGGAACCAACAAGAAGGAAATACATCCGTGACCTTATCCTCACCAATCTGCCTGCCGCAGATACATCTGTTCAAGACAGTATTGGTAGGAGTGACCATCACATAGTCCTTGTGGAGACGAAGTCCCGTCTTCACACTGAGGATACCCTCCATCGTGTTGTGTGGCACTACCACTGTGCTAAATGGGATAGATTTTGAACAGATCTAGCAATGCAAAAATGGGCATCCATGAGGCGCTGTGGGCCATCAGCTGCAGCAGAATTGTACTCAACCACAATCTGTAACCTCATGGCCCGGCATATCCCCCACTGTTCCATTACCATCAAGCCAGGGGATCAATCCTGGTTCAATGAAGAGTGCAGGAGGGCCTGCCAGGAGCAGCACCAGGTGTACCTCAAAATGAGGTGTCAACCTGGTGAAGCTACAATTCAGGACTACTTGCGTACCAAACAACGTAAGCAGCATGTGATAGACAGAGCTAGGCAATCCTATAACCAACAGATCAGATCTAAGCTCTGCAGTCCTGCCACATCCAGCCGTGAATGGTGCTGGACAGTTAAACAACTAACTGGAGGAGGTGGCTCCACAAATATCCCCATCCTCAAGGATGGGGGAGCCCAGCACATCAGTGCGAAAGATAAGGCTGAAGCATTTGCAACAATCTTCAGCCAGAAGTGCCGAGTGGATGACCCATTTCGGCCTCCTCCTGAAGTCCCCAGCATCACAAATGTCAGTCTTCAGCCAATTCGATTCACTCCAGGTGATATCAAGAAACGAGATATCAAGAAGTTTGGGTTCCACTGCAGCCACTCAGCTCCTGACCTCATTAGAACCTTGGTTCAAACATGGACAAAAGAGCTGAACACAAGAGGTGAGGTGAGAGTGACTGCCCTTGACATCAAAACAGCATTTGACCGAGTATGGCATCAAGGAGCTCTAGCTAAACTGGAGTCAATGGGATTCAGGGGGAAATCTCTCTACTGGTTGGAATTGTACCTAATGCAAAGAAAGATGGTTGTGGTTGCTGGAGGTCAATCATCTGAGCTCCAGGACAACACTGCAGGCATTCGTCAGGGTAGTGTCCTAGGCCCAACCATCTTCAGCTGCTTCATCAATGACCTTCCTTCAATCATAAGGTTAGAAGTGGGGATGTTCGCTGATGATTGCACAATGTTCAGCACCATTCGTGACTCTTCAGATACTGAAGCAGTCTGTGTAGAAATGCAGCAAGACCTAGACAATATCCAGGCTTGGGCTGATAAGTGGCAAATAATATTCGTGCCACACAAGTGCCAGGCAATGACCATCTCCAACAAGAGAGAATCTCACCATCTCCTCGAAATTCAATGGCATTATGATCGCTGAATCCCCCATTATCAACATCCTGGGAGTTACCATTGACCAGAAACTGAACTGGAGTAGCCATATAAATACCGTGTCGACCAGAGCAGGTCAGACGCTAGGAATCCTGTGGCGAGTAACTCACTTCCTGACTCCCCAAAGCCAGTCCACCATCTACATTGTGTGGATGGGTGCAGCTCCAACAACAGTTTATCTCTCCCAGTTTCATTCTGTCTCTATCCCTCAGTTTCTTTTCTTTTGCTCGCTCTGTTTCTCCCTCTGTATCCTCTCTTGATTTCTCCTTCTTTCTCTCCTTCGCTACCCCTTTCTCACCCTCCTCCCTCTCTCCCTCACACCCATCTCCCATCCCTCTTCTCCCTCCCTTCCTTCCCTCCTCCCTCCCTTCCCTCCACTCCATCCCACCCCACTCTCACCTCCCTCTCCATCCCCTCCCTCCCTACCGCACAACTGTCCCCTGCCCCTCCACCTCCCTCCCCGCTGCTCCCTCTCCCCTCCCTCCCGAACCCTCCCCTCTGATGCTCCACCCCCTCCCTCTCCCCTCCCTCCCCTCTGCTGCTCCACCCCCTCCCTCTCCCTTCCCTCCACCCACTCCCCTTCCCCCTCCTCGCCCTCCCTCTACCCCCTCTCCACTCCCTTCCTGCCCCTCTCCCTCCTGCACCCTCTCCCCACCCCCTCCCCTTATCCCTCACTCTCTCTCCCCTCTCTCTCCATCCTCCCCCCTCTCCCCCCTTGTCCCTCTCCTCCCCCTTGCCCCTCTCCACCCCATCTACCTCTAAGTCTCTGTTTTCCTCCTCCCTCTCCCCCACTCCGTCCTTCCCTCCCTCCTTCCCCACTCACCATCTCCCCTGTCACTCCCTCTTTCGCAATCCCTCCCCTCCCTCTCTCTCCCTCCCCTCCCCCCCGCCTCCTCCCCTCCCTCCTCTCTCCCCTCCCCCTCCTCTTCCTCCTTACTCTCCTCCCTCCGCTCCCTCCTTTCTCTCCTCCCTCTTCCTCCACCCTCCCACCTCCCATTCCCCCCACCACCTTCCCCTCTCCCCCCCTCCTCTCCCTCCCCCCTCTCTTCCACCCCATCTCCCCTTCTCCCCCCTCCCTCTCTCCCTCCCCAACTCCTCCACTCCCCCCTCCCTCCCCCTCCCATTCTCCCCCTCCTCCCGCCTCCTCCTCCCCCTCCTCCTCCTCCTCCCACTTCCCCCAACCTCCTCCCCTCTCCCCTCCCCCCCAATCTCACCCCATCCTCTCCCCATTCTCCCTCCCCCCGCTCCTGCCTCCCCTCTTCTCCCCCACCCCTCCCCTCCCCCCTCCCGCATCTCTCCTCTCCCCCCTGCCCCCTGTGCCCCTATCCCCCCCCTCTCTCCTCTCCCCCCTCTACTCCACCCAACCCCCTCCCCCCACTCCTACAACCTCCCCCCTCCCCTCTGCCCCCATCCCCTCCCCTTCTCCCCCTCTCTGCTTCTCTCCCTCCCCGTCTCTCTCTCCTCCTCTCCTCCTCCTTCGCCCCTCTCCTCCTCCTCCCCCTCTCTACTCCTCCTCCTCTC
The DNA here is from genome assembly GCF_036365525.1 of Heterodontus francisci. Taxonomy (NCBI): domain Eukaryota; kingdom Metazoa; phylum Chordata; class Chondrichthyes; order Heterodontiformes; family Heterodontidae; genus Heterodontus; species Heterodontus francisci. The sequence goes on from NC_090397.1 coordinate 3,236,920, forward strand.
TCTCCTCCACCTCCCCCCGTCCTCCTCCCCCCCTCTTCCTCCCCACCTTCCCTCCTCCTCCCCCCTCTCCTCCCTGTACCCCTCTCCTCACCCCCTCCTCCCTCTCCTCTCCCGCCCTCCTCTCCTCCCCACTCAACCCCTCCTCTCCCCCTCCCTCCTCTCCCACTCCCCCTTTCCCCCCCTCCCTTCTCCTCTCCCCTTCCCCCTCCCCCTCTCCCCTTCCCCCCTCTCCATCTCCCCCCTCCCCGCCTCTCCCCCTTCCTCCCCATACCCCCTCTCCACATCCCCCTACTCTTCTCCCCCCTCCCCCCTCTTCTCCCCCCCCATCTCCCCCTCCCCCACTCTCCCCCACCCCGTCTCTCTATCCCCCTCTCCGCCTCTCCCCCTCCCCATCTCTCTCTCCCCCTCTTCTCCTCCTCCCTGCCCCTCCTCTCCTCTCCTCCTCCCCGCCCCTCCTCTCCTCCTCCCCCCCTCCTCCGAACCACCCCCTCTCGCCCTCCCCTCCTCTTACTCACCCCCTCTCCTCCTCCCCCCTCTCCTCCTACTCATCCCCCTCTCCTCCTCCTCCCCCTGCCTCCCACTCTCCTCCTCCTCCCCCCCTCGCCCCACCCGCTCTCCTCCTCCCTCCTCCTCCTTCCTCACCCCCTCCCCCTCTCCTCTTCCCCCCCCTCCTATCCTCCCCCCTCACGCTCTCCTCCCTCCTCTCCCCCTGCCCTCGTCTCCATCTCCCTCTCCCCCACCCCCTCTCCCACTCCCTCTCCCCCTCCCTCTCCCCTTCCCCCCTCTCTGCCTCTCTCCCTCCCCGTCTCTCTCTCCTCCCTCTCCTCCTCCTCCCCCTCTTCTCCTCCTCCCCCTTCCCTCCTCCTCACCCCCTCCACCCCCTACCCCCACTCCTCACCCGCTCCCCCTCACCTCTCCCCCCCCTCCTCTCCATCTCCCCTTCCCATTCTCTCCCTCTCCCCATCTCCCCCCTCCCCCTCTCCTCCACACTCTCTCCACTCTCCTCCCCCTACCCCCTCTCCTCACCCCTCCCGCCCTCCTCTACCCCGCTCTCTCCCCCTCCCCGTCTCTCTCTCCCCCCTCCTCCTCCCCTCCCCCTCCTCCTCCTACTCTCCTCCTCCCCCCGCTCCTCCTTCTCCT